>NW_004524601.1:14581511-14588784 GCF_000260255.1 Octodon degus
AGAAAGAAAAATCCTGCTAAAACCCACTCAGAAATGATAGAGTGGAAAGTAATTTGTTACTAACATTTGATTTTGAAGTAAAAAAATTTCCAAGTTCAAAACTATTTAGTGTATATTTTACATATTACTCACACAACAAAATACTTAAACTACTGGCAAAAAATTTCAGTAATATTTTGCAGAAATGTTTAGCCTCAGATTATATGCATTATATATTATTTATATATGATTTATGTTGAGTAAAGTTACACGAGATATGACGATTTAGTTAGTTTTTGCCACATAGATATCATATGGGATACACTTAAGTATACATTTGGTGTTATAAATTTATGTACATTTTCTCTATAAATAACCAATCAGTTGCTTCAACTTGTATACTTACTTTATTAAGTACTTGCTTGTTACCAAACTATATTTGGGTAAATTTAGTTCCAAACAAAAGAAAAACATTTTTGTTTTTTTTTATGTGTAACTGTCCAGTAATAATATAGTACCTGCTCCCAAATAGAAGAAGGTATTCTTCTAAAATAAAAGCCATTGGACCTTAGGTTTGGATTTTGAAAAAAATTTCTTTTCAACTTTTCTCTGCATTCAAAAACTGTATAGTGAATGATAAGGTTACATTCTCCTCCATGTAGCATCCTTTTCAACTGTACTCTAGTGGTACGTTCACGAGGTTCACAATGTTGTCATGCTAGTTAGATCTGAGACTTAGAAATTGGCCATTTTAAAATTCACTTATCTCTTTTGTCACAGTTATGAGATTGCTGGCATTGTTTGCTTTCAGCATGTGTTTGTATTTCTATTAGCATTTTTTTCCAGGGCTATTTGGTCAAATTTTAGCAGATCAGGAAGGAGAGGGCCAGCCAAATAGCTCAGCGGACTAAAACA
Source organism: Octodon degus (assembly GCF_000260255.1). NCBI lineage: Eukaryota > Metazoa > Chordata > Mammalia > Rodentia > Octodontidae > Octodon > Octodon degus. Next base: position 14,582,406 of record NW_004524601.1, read on the forward strand.
CCTGCAAGCAGGCACAGGGGCCAGGGTTCAATCCCCTGGCCTGCTGTGCTGGCCCTATCACCGGGGCGCACTGAGGTGGCAATTGAGACTGGGCATGGTGGCACGTGCCTGTAATCTCAGCTCTTGGGAGGCTGTAAACAGGTGGATAGAGTCCAATCCAATATTGAGACCCTGAACATCATGTAGGCCCTTCCATAAAATACAGGAAAAAAAAAAGATGGAGAGAAGGACATTAACACTGAGTCTGAGTCACTAATTTCCATAGTTGACTTTTTCTCTCTTACTGATAGAACACTCAAAAAAGCTTCAAATCTTCCTTAGCACCTTTAAATGCCTGTAAATGTCCAATTTCAAGCATTGTAGAACATTTTTGCAAATGTTCTTTGTAATATGGCCCACTTGCATCTTTATGCGTGTCATAATCTGTATATGTCATTGATGTCTTGTCTAGTTCTGCTCATCTAGAGTAACTGGCATTTATATCAATCAACTTTGGCTTGATAGGGTAACTTAAAATTTTAACCTGCATTCTATGCTAAGAATAGCAGGTCTTATTCTGTTGTAGACATTTGGTGCTCATCTCTTGTAATATTTGCTGAATTAATTTAATGAGAATATTGTGTTGAAGTATCTTATACCTGATTAGACCCAACTTGATAAAGTTGTTTAATTTGCTTGTTTACTAAGGATTCATTAGAAGATGGTTTTGAGAAATGATTTGTACTTGCAAAATTATTAAAATTGAGGCTGAATAATTGACACTGTCCTCTTGCTATTATGTGAAGCATAATTGCAAATATATAATAACATGATTATTTAGTTTAAGTACAAGCAATCTTTTGACCAAATGCAATGAAAGTTTACTTTTTGGTTGATGAGTTAAGCACATTGATTATTGTGCTCTAATAAGCATCAAAGCAGTGTGGTGTTACTCAATATATTTTACTAATAATTAAATATGGACTCCCATCTCACCGAAATGGCCTCACAGATGCATAAGAGTTACACCACATGAATTAGCCTGCAACATGATTATGTGATTATGATTGCATTATTCAACAAATACTCATGAGAGAATTATAAATTGTTTTGTTTTCTTTTGTTAATATTTATTTCTCTTGGGAAAAACTATTTTTAAAATCCTGAGCCTTAGTATGGAGATGGGAAGGATATTTTCTCATGACATGTGCATATGCTAGTGTTTGGTGGGGTGGGGCAGTCATGGCCATGAAACTAAGGAGTGAAGCATGACCGTGGAGGTCAGATTGTTAGGCATTAAAGTTCTATTACAAAATTTATCATTGCTACACGATCCTTTTATCAACAGCTAAACTCGCCATTATTTCTTCTGATACTTTATCACTTATAGTTATTAAAATCTGAGAATTTTGACAATGAAATGTAAGAGCTGCAATTTTTGAATTTTCAAAATTCATATGAAAAAATAAATAGCGTATGACTTAGAAAATCATCTGTAAAGATCAAAAGGCAATAGAAAAGTGCTCTGCAAAGAAGTGCATTTGGATCAAAAGAAAGAATGTGGATTCAGGATTATTTTTAATAAAGCTGATTTATTTTAAATTTGTAAAGAATGTCATGCCAGTATAACACACTGCTCTCGCTTAGCACAGTTTGTATTTGAATATAATTGGTTATGTACCCCGGCTAATTGTAAAATTGTTTGTATTTACTGGCCTTCACTATTTTTCTCTCAGTCTACTTTTCTCTCCTTCCCTCTCTCTCTCCATCTCATTTCATGCTCTTTTAACCTAATAGATTCTTCTCTCTCAGAGAATATTTAAGAATTTAGGGAATGTCTTTCAGTCTTATACAATTTTGTATGACTATTGAAATAATTTCATGCAAGAAGCTTGTAGGTTTGGGTTCATAGGATTTTAGTAAAAATTTTCTGTCTTGTGAAACATATTTGGAAAAAAAAAGAAATTTAGTAATAATAACTTCTAATCTGAAATTTAGTTTTAAAATATTCAATTTTAAAAACAGTTGATGGGCTGGGGAGATGGCTTGGTGGTCTAAGTGCCTAGCTGGCAAATGCAAGGAACCAGGTTTGATCCCTGGTACTGCATGCCTTGCTGGCCCATCACCAAGCTGGTCACTGAAATTGGGCATGGTGGTGCACGCCAGTAATCCCAGAGCTGTGGGGGGCTGAGACAGTAGGATCACTATGAGTTTGAGCTGCTTAGCAAGACACTGTACTAAAGAATAAATAAAAGATTTAAAAAGGCAATACTTAGAGATAGCACAATAATTCTGATTATCCTTCTACCTTTCACACTGCTATGTACATATTGACAAATGTTTCTTTAAATGTCAGGTTATCTGACTTCTAGCATCTTTCCTATAGTATTCTACATTTGTATTGTGATTTAGGTTTGTACTTTATTACAAAAAATCATAACATTTAGATTTTCCTTTTTATTATGATATTAGTTTTTCACTGTTAAGCTTATTGGTGAAATTTAGTTACACATAATGACCAAGTTCATCATAGAGCATTTGTACCTTACAAGATATATCTTGATTCCTCTTTTTTTCCCATTCCTCTTCCTCCATTCAACCCTTCTTCCCTTCAGTTACAGAAGCTTTGTTTTCATTTTAGATTTTTTCTCATGTTTTCTTTTCCCTTTCTTCCTGTTTCCCTCCCTCCAAGTTGTTTTTTTTTCTTTGAATAATTTTTTTCCTATTTCACAAAACCTAATGCACTCTTTTTTATCATTACTAGGGATCAAGATTGGACCTTGCACTTGTCCACCTGGCACTTATGCCACTGAGCTGTATCCCTGGCCCCACATTTTGTTTTTTATATATACTTTCCTTTCCTCACACCAGACATACAATATGATAGTGGTACATATTTGTCTGATATATTTCACTGAAAAGTATGATTATTAGCTACAAATGTGTCATTTATCCCTTTTTATGGCTGAGTATTACTTTATTATATTAAAAAAAAACCTAACATTATTTTTACCTATTCATCACTTGATGGGCATTTGATTTTTCCCCCAATATTTAGCTAATACAAATTGTGCTGCTATAAATATGATTGCTTATCACGCATTACTGTGGTATGATGATTTTAATTCTTTTGGGAAGATATCAAGTAGGAGAATAAGGAGGCTGAACGGGACCTCTAATGCTAGTTTCAGAAGCATCACTACACTGATTTCCACAGTGTTTGCACCAGCCTACATTCCCTCCAACCAACAGTTCTACTTTTCACACAGTCCCTCCAGCATCTGTTATTGGTTAATTTCTTGAAGATAGTCATTCATTTTTGGAGTTGGAATCTCCACATTGTTTTAATTTGCATCTCTTGAAAGACTATTGATGTTCTATGATTTTTCATAAATGTATTTTCCATTTCTACTTCATTTGAGAAGTGGCTATTCATTTCAGATACCCATTTTTGGATTGGTCTTTAAATTTTTTGGGGGGAGGGTACTGAATTTTTACAATTCTTTATATGCTCTAAATAGAAATTCTTTGCCTTGAACAATTGAACTTGAAAAAAAAAATTTCCCACTATGTGGGTAGTATTTTCACTCTGTTGGTAATTTCTTTTTTCACGCAAAAAGTCTTGCTAAGATCAGATCCAAGTTGTTAATTCTTGATAGTACTTCCCATGCAGTCAGATTTTGTTCTTGGATCCTTTGTCTTTTCCTACGTCTTCAATAGTTCTACCTCATCTTACAGAGGATTTAATGTTTCTGTCTTAATATTTATGTCTTTGGGCTAGTTTTATTTTAGTTTAGTGCATGGTGAATGATATGGGTCTAGTTTTAGTTTTTGGCATGTAGAAAGTCAGCTTTTCCACCACCATTTATTAAAGAGGATGTCTTTTTTCTGGTGAATGTGTTTCGCTTCTTTGTCGAAGGTAAGGTGGCTGAGTGTTTTTGGATTTCTTAATCTTCTAACCTGTTCCATTGATCCTTGGGCCTGATTTTTTTTCCATTACCACGCTGTTTCTTTCACAGAAGTGTTATGCTATAATTTCAAATAAAGGTTGTGATTCATCATGCCTTCACTTTGTTACATAAAATTGTTTTTGTGATTTGAGGTCTTTTCTGGTTCCCAGTGAATTTTATGATTGATTTCTCTAGTTCTGTGAGATGTGCCAATAGTATATTTTGATTGGGATTGCTTTAAATTTGCATAAAAGTTTAGAAATATGCCTATTTTCACTATGTTGATTCTTCTTCCACAAGAGCAATGGATATCTTTGCATTTTCTAGTATTCAATCTATCTTCTTTTTTTAGAGTATTGTAATTTTCAATGTAGAGATCTTTTCCTTCCTTTGTTAGATTGGTTCCTAAGTATATTTTTTTAATGCAAGTATAAAGGATATTGTTTCCTTAATGCTTTCTCAGTGAAATTGTTATTTGTATACTGTTGTGCTACTGATTTTTGAGTGTACACTTTGTATTGAGCTGAATGTGACTAAATTAGGTTATTAAATCTAGAAGTCTTTCTGTTGAGTTTTAGGGATCTTCTATATAGAGTATGATGTCATCAATAGTTGGTTTAACTTCTTCCCTTCCTATCCTCATTTTTTTTTCTGGTGTAATTGCTTTGGTCAATGTTTCCAAGAACTATATTGAATAAGAGTGTTCCTGATTTTGGAATGAAAGCTTTCAGTATGATGTTGGCTATTGCTTTGTCCTAGGTAGTTTTTATCAGATTGAGATAAATACCATATATTTCAATTTTCTGTAGAGTTTTTATCATTAATGAATGTTGAGCTTTGCAAATAATTTTTCTGCATTTATTGAGATTATATGTGATTTTTGTTTTGGCTATGTTGATACAGTGAATTATACATATTTAATAACAGCAGTGGAACCACCCTGGCATATTTATTCATTTATTTATTTACTTATTTATTTTGTGGAAGCAGAGATTGAACTCAGGCCTTTGTATTTCCCATGTAAGCGCTTATTCTATTGAGCCATCTCCCCGGCCGATCCTTGCATCTTTGAGATGAAGCCTCCTTGGTCATCTTCCTAATAATTTGCTGTATTGTTTGCCAGTATCTTCTTGAGAATTTTGGCATCTGTGTTTCTTAGGGAGACTAACCAGTAATTCTCTATTTGGTTGTTTCTTTCTCTGTTTTTGTTGTGAAGGTAAACTTGCTTCCAGGAATGACTTTGAGAATAGTACTTCCTTTCCAATTTTACTAAAGGGGTTGAGGAGTAATGGCATGAGAACTTCTCTAAATTTCACCAAGTATAAAGTTTGTTCAAGGGAAGAAATGATAAAATAAAAGTGCATGAAACTAAGAAAACAATACAAAGAATCAATGCACCAAATACTTGGTTCTTTGAAAGATTAAATATAATTCATAAACCTTTAGTCAGACTCATCAAAATAAAAGGAAAGACTCAAATTTATGCTTTTAGGTATGAACACCATGAACTGACAATGAATCCTATAGAAATTCAGAAGATCAGTAGCACATTTTGAAAACACAGATACTTATGAATTACCAAAGTTCAACCAAGAAGATGTAAAAATTCTAAATAACTCAAAATCAGTCAATGGAATTGAAAGTGTAACTAAAATTTATCAAGAAAGAAAATCTCAGCTCCTTATGTATTTTCTTTTTCTTAGAGTTTATTATAATTCCTACACAACTGAAGTCCAGTGGAACAAATTTCTTCTAACAACTTAAGCCCCTCCTATGTATTGGGGGATAAAAGTTTTCATGAAGTAAAACTGAAATGAAGAAAGACTTTAAGCACCTTTTAAATGTTATTTTTTAAAAATTTCCATACTAAAACTTTTGCACATCCTCAAATTTGAGGTTTCACATTCATGAAATGATCATAAAACTTGGGCTTGATGATTGCCCTTGTCATATGGGCCTAAGTTCAATTACCAAGCAGAACAACAGGAACAACAACAAAATCAGATGCACAAGACACTCATACCTTAGAGGTCACTGCACATCTTTGAAAATAAAATTACACTGCTATTAACTCCTCTACTGAACTACAGCAAGATGGGTACAGGATATGAACCCTAATTTGAATCTCAGTATGATGTTATTAGTCAGGCATGGTGATGCACACTGTAATCCCAACATTCAGGAGACTGAGGCAGGGAGATTATTCTGTGTTCAAGGCCAGCCTGAACTATGTAGTGAGACCCTATATCAAGAGAGCAAATTTGATATCGAATGTTGCAGGGAAGGTATGTCATGATTTCCTGTGAATATTCTGCAAAAAATGTCATACTGTTCTAAAAGTTGTATATATTAGAAATCAATCAACTTAACTCATCTTCCTCAAATTACCTCTCACCTATTAGTTTCTTAAATTTTCAATGAGTGTTTATTTATTTTATTTATTTAGTTTT
>NW_004524601.1:14588884-14593985 GCF_000260255.1 Octodon degus
TTTTTTTTTTTTTTTTTTTTTTTGAGACAGGATCTTAATATGTAGTTTAGTTCAGTCTTGATCTTCGTTGTAGCCCATGCTGGCCTCAAACTCACGGTGATCCTCCTGTCTCAGCCTGCCAAGCTCTAGGATTACACATGTGGGCCACCATGATCAGCTGACTTGGTTTTTGAAGTAATATTACTTAGAAATTCCCCCATGTGATGATTTTATTCTATTAAAATAAAAACTGTAGCTATCACATACACTAACCACAGTGTTCCTCCCTAAAATGTACTGCATTGGATTTCAAAAGTTGAAATCTTAAATTAGCCAGCACTGGTTAAATGCTACAACATGCAAATATATAACTAATTGCATCACTTTATGTTTTTGCAAAAATGAATAATTTTGCCTTGAAAAACAACTAATCTAAATGATAAGGTAGCAATGTTTGCATCAGTTTGTTACTAATAAGAAATTTATTACACATTAGATACCAATATATATTCATAATACATATATGTTGTGTTGTGTCATTTGTTTTACATCCCATTTCTCCCCTCCATTCTCTATATAGAGGGTAACCACTGTTTCACTATTCACATTTGTATTTTTAAAATTTTTAGTTTAACATATAAGCTACATCAAACAATATTTTTCTTGCAGCATCTGACCCGTTCATGTCAGACAAATGACAGGAACTCACTTTTAAAGTTCAATGCTATTCCATTGCATACATGTACAATATTTTCCTTAAGCATTCTTCCATCAGTAGACGCTTAGGTTGTTTCTGTGCCTTAGCTGTTGTAAACAATACTGCATTGAACATCAGAGTCAAAAGCACCACATCTCCTGACTGAAGGTTGTGTAGTAAAGCTACGATAAAACAGTACAGTAAGCACTCACACAAAATCAGTAAAATGAACCAGTAGATACAAAAAGGGAGCCCAGAATGTGTCAAAATTTATATGATAAACACATTTTTGACAAGCTCACCAAGAGGACACAGCAGGGAAAAGAATCTCTTCAATCAACGGTGCTTATCAATAATGAATCATTAAAAAGATCAATAATTGAACTTTATGCAGTAATTGTTCGGAAAGAGAATTTGAAATTTTCCTAGGAAAGACTACCACATTTTTACAAGTAATCTTCACAGCTCATATCCTAGTAGGCTTGTTCATGGGTTCCAAATTATAACAGTATAGATATCAGCCATCTAGCAACCATGGGATACATATGGTCTGTCACTTACTTTTGACCAATCAAAAACTGGATTTTACATTCTCAAATTACTGAAAAAGGTCAAAAGGGTAAGTTTAAAGGAAAATACAGGAAATTCAAATTTCCAGGTTCATAAATTAGTTTTATTGGATGACATTATGTTTATTTATAAGTTGTCTACAGCTCCATTTGTGTTACTGATCACATAAAGTAGCTTTTGCAGAAACAATAAACCACACATGCCTAAACTGTTCACTAGCAAAACCTGTCCATAAACAGCATTCCAACTTATTTTTCAGTAAAATATATAAAGAAAATTAACAACAGAGGCAAGGCAGAGAGCAACACAATCACTGCAAAGCTACCATGATAGAAACAGCATTATGCTGGAAAGAAGAACAGACTCCTGGTTCAATGGAACAGATTAGAAGATTCAGAAACAAATCCAAAAGCACTCAAAGGAGCCAAACATGTCCACTGGAAGGAAGATATCCTCTTTAATAAATGATACTAGAAAAAATGGCTTTCCACATGCCAAAGCTAAAGCTAGATCCCTATCTTCTATCATACACTAATCCTGGAAGGCATCAAATATCTAAACACTAAAACTGAAACACTAAATCTGGAAGGTAGAATAGGTAGAATTCTTCAAGTCATTGGGATAGGCAAAGATTTCATATACAAACCCTGATCTCACAGGAAATATGACACAGAATAAACCCCTGGGATCTGAGTTTATTAAGAAGCTTTTACAAAGAAAAAGAAACCATGAACACAGTGAAAAGACATCCCTAAGAGTGGGAACTTTTCTTGCCAACTGTTCCTCAGATAAAGGACTACTACCTAGAATATATGAAGAACTGAAAAAAAAATCAGATGCCCCAAATTAAATTAATCAAGAAATGGGGGGGGGGCTGGCGAGATGGCTCAGTGGTCTAAAGCACCTACTTGGAACAAGCTTGGCAAAGCACAGGGACCACGGTTCGATCCCCCAGCACCACATGCCAGCCAGCCTCCCCCTCTGGTGGGCTGAGCTGGCCACACACACACACACACACACACACACACACACACACACACACACAAATAAATAAATTAAAAAAAAGAAATGGGCATCTGAAATGAATACACATATTTCAGATGAAGAAAGAGCAATGTCAAATAGATGAAATATGTCCAACATAATTCATCATTTAAGAGATGCAAATTAAAACAATGCTCAGACTCCCTCTCAATTCAAAAGAGAATGAATATCAAGAAATCAACCAGTAACATGCTGTTGAGGCTGTGTGGAAAAAGAAGTCTTTCTCCACTGTTGATGGGACTATATACTGGTACAACTATCATGGAAATCAGTGTAGAGCCTCTCAAAAATTCACACTCAATGTTCTTTTGTTCCAGGTTTTCCCCTCTTAGGATCTTCCTCAAAGAATTGAAAACATCACACATATCAAGGCAATATATGCAGTTCATGTTTATAGCAGCAAAATTGTCATAGTTAAATCTTGGTAACAACTGAAATATTCATCAATTTTCAAAGATAAAGAAGATGGAAGAGTCTGCTGGTTTAGCCCAACTGTGCAGCTTCTGCTTGGAAAGCTTGATGTCCTGAGTTTGATTCCTGTCCAGCCACAAAGAAAAATAAATGTTTAACAAAGGTGTAGGTTTTTTTGTAAAATACAATGTTGCCCTACTGTGCCATAAAGAAGTTTTAGCTTGAGGTATTCAAAGCTAAGTGGATGAACTTTGAGACTGGATTTTTAATTGAAATAAATCCAATATGCATTTGAATGTTGTATTGTTTCTCTTGTGTGAAAAACTGTAAGTGTAAATAAGAATCCAAATATATTATAAGTTTTGGGTAACTGGAAGAAATTGTTGAAAAAGAAAGATAAAATAGGGAGAGGGTAGGGAGAAAGGAAGGAAAAAATGAGAAAAAGAGAAGAAATAAATGGAAACATTGGGGCTGGGGAGATAGCTCAGTAGAATAAGTACTTGCCTGGAAAGATCAAGGTCCTGAGTTCAATTCCCAGTACTGCAAATAAATAAATAAGAATGGAAACAAAGCTTTTTAAATAAGAGGGAAAGATTGGTTGAAGGAAGGAGCATGAAATGGGGATAAAAACAGCATCATGATACATGATCTGCAGCTACAAATCCTCTATGATGAATGCGATCATTATGCATATCTAACATGTATCAATAAAATGTAACAAAAAGGAGAGTCAACACTCTCAGAAATCACTTCAATAGTATGAAAATTTAAATCTTATTCTTCTAAATCAAAGCTGAAATTTTAATCTTCTAGAAATTTCAATGAGGACTTAATTTTATTCAATACTTTGCCTTTTTAAAGCAATCTTTAATATTGTTAGCTAATTCAATGGAAAATAAGGACAGTATTTCATCTCACAGATTGCATCCAACATGAATGTATTTTGTGGTTAAAGAAATATTTCTCAATTGAACAGACCATATTAACTATTGCTTTATAAATGCTTGACAACTTCATGGATTACTTCTGAAGGTAATCCTTGTTCTACTTGAGTTGGACAAAACTGGAAACATCTTCCACCACTGAAAATGCTCTTATATCAGAGACTACTGCATATATATTACAGAAATGTGAACCATAGTGATTTAAATTTTTATAGTGAAATCTTCCATTATATAGGAAGATAGCTTTTATGAGCACCTGAAATCTCTGTCTGTGAGACATTCATGACTTGGATGACAGATGTAGGAGAATTTTCCATAACACTGTCAACCACTGCACACTGATAGAGAGTTAGGTCTCCTAAAAATAGTTTGCAATGGATTTCCAGCTATGCCTCGTCGATGATCATGTAAAAAGTCTGTATTTGTAGGTTTTGCAATGTTGCATGATATTTAAGATCAACTTTTAAGGTATTCTTATAAGTAAAGTAGGTCACCAATTGAATCATTTTACATATATAATTTTGATTAAATGATCAGTTGTATTTTTCCTGACCTTAACATCCTAATTGTATTCAAAACTTTTTGGACCTCATTTTATAAAACAAAATTTTCTCAGATATGTCTGCCTCATCCCTAAAAATTACCAAAAAAAATTAGATAAAAGAAAGTATATCACACATTTTAAAAATGTTGAGTAAGTCTTTAGGTAGATGATGATGATAAATTGTCTTTTTTGGCTCATCGCTGTATCATTTTATTATTTACAATGATATCATTAAACTTCATAGACAGACATGTAAAAGCTGGAACCATCCTAGGAGGTAGCAGTTTCACTGATTTTGAAATTTTTTCTCACTGCACTATTAAGCCATCTTAAAAATATTATTTTAATATATCTGTGAATACAGGGTATCTCTATTATGCAAAATATGTTGTATAAAGGATGTGATTATTTTATTGATGCATTTTAATTATTTGATGTATAAGAAATAACATATAACATATAACATATATGAAAAGGGAGTTATTGTAGTCACAGGAGCCATTATATGGATACAGGATGATGCCCTATATACATATACTTGAATATTTTTATGTTGGTTGTATTTTATAAAATAACAAAACTGTACCTACAGGCTATGAAAAAATGATTTCCTTTAAGTAATGTGAATAATTTTATTTGTACATTTTAATATGACTTCAAAAGTGAGGCAATGTTTCATAATTCTGCCATATAATTTATCTTGATTCTAATCTTAATTTTCTGACCATCTTGGTGGTTACAACCTCTAAAAATTTAACAGGGGAAATCCGTATTGGTTTTCTGGTACCTACTGTGGATTGCCTAGTTTACTAATTATAATTACAGTTATCTATTATCATAGCATATGCAATCCTCATGTTGGGTAGTCTATACCAAAATTTTTACCCAAGACACTGTATGAGTTATATGGCA
>NW_004524601.1:14594371-14604497 GCF_000260255.1 Octodon degus
AAAAAATAAACATGTATTAAACCTTTCCTTTTCCCAGGTCTCTCATATTTGCACTGACTCACTATCTTAAAAATTATCAGATAAAGAGGTATGCTTCAAAAATTATTTTATTTTCTAAGGCAAGCAAGCATATTTATATGTCAGATAAAAAGCTTCAGTGGTCATTCCGATGAGGTGGTGAGGAAGATTTGGGAACGCTGCTGTGAGACCGGGAAAACACCTTCGACAGGGTTGAAGTCATTCTCGCCAGCATTTTAGATCTCTGTTTGGAAATACTGTTTTTGGGAACTTCTGTGGAATAGAAAAAAAGAAGTTTGTTAGGTATTTTAATTTACAGTGGTCATAGTAGTGTCTTGAAATTTTATAATTTGACATTTAAAAATACTGTATGATATTCAAAGAACATACACAAAGATTACTTCTTCTTGATACTGGTGACTCTCTTATGAAGCAAACAGTAAGAATGACATCTTCAGCTTTGGCCACGGGATTGTGGCAAGATCAGATATGTGGCCAGGTCATAGGTTTGAATATTGGCCACACTGAGAATATGGTGCTACTTTCTGCCCTTGTGTCGCTACTGCGTCTTCTTTACCTTGAGGATTTTAGTCGGGTGTGCAAAGTCCATCTCTTTTCTAGCAAAGAACTCTCTGACAACGCCTGATAAGCTAAGTGTAAGAATAGATTTCAGTTCTTTGCACTGGGGGTGTCAATTTCAGAATATTCAATTGAAAGCAGAAATCCATTCAAAATGTTTTAATTTCTCCCAGTTGGAAAAGTTTTCTGTTGATTGGATTTACAATTTTTTTTTTGTCAGGTACAATAGAATTGTATAGATAATAACAGTCTCTCTGTATGGATTTTTTAAAATTAATTTTATTGAGAAACAGCAGTGAGACAGTTTCAAAACTGATTAATAGGACAGTATCAATAACCAATACATTGCATATTGTTATCTTCTTAGTGGTTATTCATAGTACAAGATGCAGACTTGATATCCTGTCCAAATACTATTAGTACAAGTCTTCTCATTGAATTAAGAGAAAGTAGCTGTATATCTATCCTAACTATTTTGTATATACAGATACAAAATGCTCCTTCCTTTGTATACCCCTTTTTGTTTAGTTTTGTCAGAGATGGGTATTCCATTACCATTTAAATATTGTAGGTATGTGAATTCAGCAAAACAATCCAATGCAGTCCAGTAGTCCATAATAGTAGTGGGTTATCCGCAGGACTGGCAATGTTTACATTGCTTATTTAGCATACACCAACAATTACCACATATCAGCCTAACAAAATGATTATTTTCTATCTAATGATATCAATGAACATGTATGCATTTTGCTAGCACTTCATGGTAGCTTGTGCCAGGACAGGAAAATATTCATCACATCACATCCCATGCTTTCTTAATTGCAGTAAGTCAGGAATTGTCATACCAATCTTACATATTCAGATTCTCTAGGAGAGTGGGAAGATCTGAAGGGATGACCTGACAAGGATCTAGCTTGCTAGGTGGAAGCTCCCTCCTGTGCAGGGAGAACACCGTCTCCAGAGAGTCACTGGCCCCTGCTCCTGCTGCTGCTTCCACCACTGACTTTGCTCACGTAGCTGCTTCTGTGTGAACTGTGATGTTGGGGACGGAGGTTGTGTCCTGGTCTCACACAGATCTGTGTGTGAATCACAGCTCTTGTTTGTTAGTGATATGGTGACCTTGAAGAAGCTACTGTAAATTTCTTTCTCTTTTTATGTGTTTGGTACAGGGTCTCACTACACAGCTTGGAAATGTAGTGATCCTCCTGTTTTCAGCCTCCCCAGCGCTGGGATTATAGGCATGCACCAGCATACCTGGTCCCCCTACTGTAAATTTCTTCAATTGTTCTTTCTTTAATAAAAGGTGGGTAGCTACGGGCTAACCCATGGTAGTTCTACTATCTGTTGCCTCTTTGGTTTAGGTTAAAGATACACATGATGTACTGAGATGTGGATTTCTCTTTATAAGAATATTACTTCTGTTCCATATTGATAATACACAGTGAAAAGGCTTCTTATCCTGAGATCATAATATCATAAATTTAAAATAATTTGATTAATATTTATCTGTGAAAAGGATAGTGAATTTTATACCTGGAATGATTTCCTTTGAGGGAGACACCTTGTCTTCAACACGCTTGGATTCTTCAAAGATGGAGACAAACTGCCAAGACAAATTGATACATTAACATGGGCTTTCTTTAGGCCACGTATAGAAATACTCAACGTGCAGATCATAATCATCACCACACCTCACATAAATGAAATCTGTTTCCTGCAGTCTCAAATAGTTTTTCTCTGACACATCAGCTAATAAGTTTGCAAATTATGATGCCTAGCATTGGCCCTTCTTATGAAGAGAATGTAGACCCTGTTTGCCCCTATAAGGTGGGCAAGCTCTCTGCCACATTAAGGGTGGAAAATGTCAGCTCTGTCTTCCCACATCTTCCTTTGGATTTACAAATCCTTTTCTGAGAATAGATAACATGGCAAAGGGAGAGGAAAAGGAATCTTTGTAACTCTCAGTTTCTTTTCATGGAAATCTTAGCCAGCATGGGGTCCAGAATACAGTGGCTGTGTGTTCAGGGAGTGCTGGGAACACAGCTCACACATCACTTTTACTCTGTAGACTTGTGGCATTTCTTTGAATACAGGAGCAGCAGATACCTCCTAAAGGCAGAGTGGGAGCTTTTAGTCTATGTAATCTCAAGTCAATTCCAGGTATGGATATGGCTCAGGGGAGACTTCACAAACGTATTTTTGAGGTCCCCTTTTATGAGGCCCCACAATTTCCCTCAGCCTCTGACTCTCAGAAGCCTCTTTCCTAGTGCCATGGCTAGAACACTGTGGCTGTGTTCTTCTGTGTGTGCTATCCCACATTCCCCATGACTACATGCACTGTGATGGCAAAGTGACAAGAGAAAGAGGAGAAAACAGGTTCACCCATATATTTCAGTCTTTTAGGAGCCTTTTTCCTAATTCAGAGAGAATATTTTCTTTCACAATTTTAGGTTGAGTCTTGCTAATCCTTTCTCCCACTGCCATGGCTTCCTGACTGAAATTTGCCTAGAGGTGGGATCAAGGTGGAGGAAATGAAGCCGGGATCGCTCCATCCCAGAAGAACCCCTTTCTCCCTCATCTCAGGGAGCAAAGTGTTTCCTCAGAGCATCATTCTACCCATTCCTTCTGTAAGATCCAAGTTGGAAGCTGCTCCAAGGCTAACCCAAAAAACATGGGAAGAGAAAAAGCTAAGACACATCTCATAGTGTTGGTTGTTGTTTGAGTTCTCATTTCTTGCCCCATATTTCTGCTGCCCTTCATGTTGAGATCATCACAATGCTTTAAGTTGTGGTCAGAGAGGGGAGTGTGCTCACCACACCTTCCTGGGAACCACAGTGGTAATAATGTCAACCATACTTTTATATGGAAAAGGTAACAAATAGAAAAAAGAGTGACAAGAGTGTGGTTTTGCTAGGAATTCAACTTGGCCCCAGGAGCATCCACAGATTCCTAGACTAGAGCCTCAGCACCTGCCCTTCATTGCTGTGTGATATTACTTTTGGAAGTGTGGCCTGCCTGACCAGATGCTTGTATGCATAAGTAAGAACTAGGTCCAGTGAAGCACTGACATGATATTTTGAAAATTTGGCAAAACAGTGTGAGTGAAAGGATTTTAAGCAGCGTTTGCAAATTCTGCTATATTGCAGCATAGAGAAGTAACCAAGGGGTGAACCGTGTGTGTGCGGAGGTAGACAAGCACTGAAAAATACTTGAATTTGGAGCAAAAGGAAGACAAAAATTCAGACAAGAGAATCTGTAACTGATTCCTCCCTGGAAGCTGTGTAAGGAAGGTTAAGGATGAAGGAATTAGGTGGACTCACACCAGATAGGCTTTTTGAAAAGCTATCTGTGAAGAGCTGGTCTTCAGGAATAGTGACACATGGGCCAAATGCAGCCTCATTTCCTGCAAGCTACTCCCTCCACCCCTGCACTGCCACATGTCCACTTCCTATAGCCACCAAATCCTCAGCGTGGTCCAGAGCCCGTGGTTCCCCCTCTGCAAGGTCTCTCTGGAGACTGCAGTAATGAAGCTCAACAGGGGAACTGTCCTTGAGTTCCAGGAGAATCAGTGACTCCTGGAACTACACAAAGTGTAGTTCTGACTACACAGTGACTGACTCTGTGAACCTTCACAAAGAATGCTTACTAACCCCAAGGGCGAGAATTTGCCTCATGGGATCTTCTGAAACCAGGGAAAGGCCTCAGATGGAGATGTGACCGGGCAATATTCCTCAACTAATACCTCAGAGACTCTGATCAGACTGGAAACTGGGCTGCTCTCAGTGGGACCCGACAGTGCAATCACTGGGTGCTATTACAAATATTTACCTGAAGGCCTGTTAGATTATCTGCTTTTTGCTCCAGAGAACATCCTGTGGGAGGAAAAGAAAAATTAAGATTTTTTTTCTAAATTACATGTATTTGTTGATACTAGTCTGATTTTACTTTTCATTTCCTACAAAGAATTATGTAATTTACCTTACAAAGTGTTATCATTAATACATAGAAAATAGGAACAAGGCCAAACTAAGATGGGTCCGATCTTACAAGGCTGGGGAAAATCCTAGCTCTTCATCTAGGAAGTAATGAAAAGGAACTGATGTGCAGGGAAAAGCATATTCTACAACTTGCTAGTTGTATATCTATGCAAAATCACTCGCTCAGTCTGTCTGAACCTTTATTCCCCTAGTGTGGAATTACCCTAAAAATGATGCCCGAGGTCCCTTCCAACTCTAACAAGTTGTTTTAATTTTATTTATTTATTTATTTTTATGTATTTAGTACAGGGTCTGCAGGGAAGCTGTGTAAGGAAGGTTAAGAATAAAGGAATTAGGTGGACTCACACTAGATAGGCTTTTTGAAAAGCTATCTGTGAAGAGCTGGTCTTCAGGAACACATGTCTCTACGTGAGCCAAATCCAGCATTATTTCCTGCAAGGTACTCCCTCCCACCCCTGCACCGCCAAGTGTTCACTTCCTATAGCCACCAAATCCTCAGCATGGTCCACAGCCCCTGGTTCCCCCTCTGCAAGATCTCTCTGGAGACTGCAGTAACAAAGTTCGTCAGGGGAATTGTCCTTGTGTTCCAGGAGAATCAGTGACTCGTAGTGATCTTCCTGTTTTTCAGCCTTCCAAGCACTGGGATTACAGGTGCATCCCACCACACCCAGTCTCATTCCCTCTCAGCATGCCCTGGGAGGCAGGGCAGGCACAGCAGGCCAGGGATTGAATCCCTGGCCCCTAGACTGCCTAAGTAGGTGCTTTAATGTGCTGAGTGTTCTGGTGGGCCCATTTTTTTTCTTTTTAAAGAATACAAAATAGTAATAGGAAAAAATAGACAGCATTAGAAATGATACAAGATTTCACTAAATAAATTAATAAGAATTCAACAGTGGTTGCTGTATTACACGACATTATCTTCAAATTACCAGATTACCAGATACAAATGCATAAGATCCGTTTAAAGAAAAACAAAAGGAAACAGAACAATAACAAAGAAGTTATAAAAAATTCAAAAGAGGAAGAAAAAAATCAGAGTAAAAATAACATGAAACATTAACTGCTCCTTTCAAAACTTTTTGTACATTCCTAATTAAAAGCAGTGAGGTGTCAGATACAGTGATATAGTTCACTTCTGCTGAGAATCAGGAGGTTGAAAGCAGTACTCAGAGGAAATTTGGTGGAACTGCTGCAGAACGGAGTTTGTCTGAGGTTCCAGGGGAAAGGGTCAATATACTGGAGAAAGGAAGAGGTGAAGGAGTTAGAAATGACAGTGACCGAGTCACAAAGACTTCGTGATAAGGGGGCAGAGAACATGCTAGGCAGTCGAAAAGGCCACATTTGAGTCTTAGCTTTGCTGCTTCGAGCTGTGTGAACATTGGCCAATTAAATCTAACTTTTTACTCTCAATTTCTGCATCTCTGGAATAGAAATGAAATTACCTTTCCATGGCTATTTCACAGGGTGTGCAGTGAAATATATGTGCAAAATGTGTAGGTTTTGCACACATATTTATCAACAGCTTATACGATCAATCCCTGAATTCCTCTTTGAGGTTATCAAATTCTAGGGGCAGGGTTAGCCAGAATTTCAGTGAAATATGAGGGAGATTAAACTACCTGACAAAATTAGTAAAATTCTATATCTACTTAATTATATTCTTAGTATCTGAATCTTATATTGCATGTAATTGAACCGACTTTTGCATTTAAATGACTGAATTCCACTAGTTTTTAAATTTCTAGGCTATAGAGGTATCAGACCTCCAGGACTAGCTAGAAAATTGCTTTGATGAAGAGCCACAGAAAAATTACTGATAAAATTTAAGAGACCTCAAAGACTTGGATTTATGTTGTGATTTTGTTGCGTATTTTACAAAATGGAGGACATGTGTTTGCAGCCTGACTTCTCCGCTGAACTCCAAGATTCAAACATCCACTAACCTGGGTTTCTAAAGGGACCTCGATGTGAGCAACCCTAGGTGTCTCCTCAAGGGTCCTTCTGCCTCCTTGGTCCCTTCATGGTATCCTATCTCCCCACCTGCCTTCCTGGACTACAATTCAATAGGTTGTTTGGGGCTGTGAGAAATATGGCTGTGAAGGACAGACAGCTCCCTTCACGAGGCACGCGTTCTAGGGTGGGAAAGGCCAAGTCAAATAACTAAAAAGAAGGCAAAGAAATGCGATAAGTAGTGCTACCACGGGAAATAGCTGGTTTCAGAGAGAGCGTGTGATCTGAGGAGGTCTTCCTGAAAAGTTACGGCTACGTGAAGGTTTCCAAGTGAGGAAAGAGCAGTGAGGACAGAGGGAGAACAACTCCAGGTGCAGCAGCAGGTGTAGGAGACCCCCGGCGCAGGCGTGAGGAGCAGCGAGGCAGCCGGTGAGGAGTCCAGCACTGTGCGCGGCTCCTGCCTAGGTGTTAACAGTCCCTTACCTCAGAGTTCCAAAATCAGGTCGAGTCTGCTGTGCGTCCCCACAGCTGTGGCGCATTCTGGGAATTTGTGCACACTTACTGCTATTCTCAGAATTATCTGTATTACTCTATGGAAAATCTGCATGGAATGCCAAGTCAGGACAATGTTTCTTTTGAAAAAGTCATGATGAAATGGGATTCGAGTTTCAAGAACACAGGACACTACATTTTGAGCATACTGTCATTGTTAGAATTTCATTTATCCTGTCAGCTTCAAACAAACAGAGCACTAACATTTCCTAACAGGTGTTCTAAGAAGTCCACAAAAATAAGTATGTAAGGAGAAAGCAAAGCAGCTCTTCCTGGCTTGATTTAGTTTTAGAAGCCTTTCGTATACTTAGCAAAGCCAGGACATGGCACACAGACGCATGGCTTTTGCAAGAAATAATTAAAATCCAAGATAATGAGTTCTGCCCCAGATATAAACTAGCATGAGAATACACACTACATTTTTTCCTCAGAGAAGCATAATAATATCTATACCACAACATATCTGATACCAAATTCATTAATGCAGTAGTAATAGCAAGTCGGAAAAAGTGAAGTAGTTTGCCCAGTTTACATCTGAGTGATGTAATATTGATCGCCTCCCTGCAGTACACATACTGAAAAGAGAAAAAAATTCATTTCAAATTTGATAACTAAAAATTTATCAAAGGATAAAATTAAGTTACCAAGGCAGGTGCTTAAAATTTCATTTTGAATATTTTCTAAAATTGAAGAAGACATCTAACCTTCCAATATCTTTTTTCTTGGAGAAGTGTCAGAATTTTCATCATCACTGAAACAAAAGAAAACAAATATAGATTTTTGTACTTAATAGATGAAGAAATTACTAGTAAAGCAAAGGAGTAATTGGTTCTTATTCTGAAGGAAACAAAAATGTGTTAGGAAGGGCCAGCCAGATAGCTCAGCACATGAAGGCGCCTGCTTAGGCAGACTCAGGAATTGGGGTTCGAACCCTGGGGAGTGCTGAGATGGTGATTGAGACGAGGCGTGGTGGCGCATGCCTGTGATCCCAGCACTTCAGAGGCTGAAAACAGGAGGATCGCTATGAGTCTGATCTGTGTAGTGAGACCTTGAAGACCTTGTACTAATTAAAACAAAAACAAAAACACTTGATAGGGTTTTGCTGAAATTTCGAACTGTATGAAAATGATTCCCAGTTCGCCTTTTGCAGCTTTAAATCTGTGACTCAATTAGGTTGCCGGCAATAACCATTCTAAGTGCATAGTTTTGAAGGATGATGGATATTCACACTGTTGTGCAACGATAGATAGGTTCAGTGCATCTCAGGAGCATTTCACCTTCCCCACTTGACACTGTGATCGCTAAACATTAATGACTCATTCTCCACTCTCCTCACCTACTGGAAACCACTTTCTGCTTCTATGAATTTCACTACTAGAAACATCCTAATAACAGACTAATACAGATTCTGACCTTTTAAATTTAATTGCAATTTTCATAATGTCATCAAGGTTTTGTTCCTCTTGTAGTGCATCTTCCTTTGACATGGTCTTGGGCTGCTTCCGCTTCCTCTAAGGCTGTGAAAGGTGCCACTGTGAGTAGAGGTAGGTGTATACCTATGCCAGTCACTGACTTCAAAAGTTATTTTCGATGCACACTCAGAAGTGAAACTGTGGCACTGTTCTACATGTTAACTATCTAATTTTGCGAGGCAAGAACTGTTTTCTGTAGCCACTGCACCATTTTTTATTCATATCTTCAGTGCATGAGGGTTCCAGTTTCTTTTCCCCCTTAACTAGTGCCTGCTATTTTCTTTCCTTACTCTTCTTCCTTCCTTTCCTTTTCCCCCACTAGCTGTCTCAAAGAGTTTCGAAGGATAACTCCTTGTGGTTTTGATATGCGTTTTTCCTGATGATTAGTGAGGTTTAGCCATCTTTGGCTGTTCAGCTTCTTTGGAGAATTTTCTATTCAAGGTGCTTGTACATTTTTTTTCACACAGATTGTTCTTGCTGTTATTTTTGAATCATAGTTCTTTAATATTTCAATATTAATTCATTACCAGACAGTTTGCAAATACTTTCTTTCATTCCAAGTGTTGACTTTTCACTCTTGGATAGTGTCCTAGTCTGTGCTTTAAGCACAGAAATTTTTAATTTTGATACAATAAGCTTGCCAATTTTTCTATTCTTAGATGTACTTTGGTATCATATACAAAAAAAATACTGCCAATTTTAGTGTCATCAAGCTTTTCTCCTGCACTTATCATAATTGTTATCTCTGATGCTTAACTGTGATTCCTTTAGAGAATGTTTTTATATGATATAAAGTAGTTGTCCAACTTCTTCTTTTTTTAAATCATTATTTTTTAATTTTAATTTTATTTTATTATTATTATTATTATTATTTTGCGGTACCAGGGATTGAACTCAGGACCCTGCGCTTGCCAGGCAAGTGCTTATCCAACTTCATCTTTTTTGCTTGTTTGTCATTTTCTTTTTAGCTATTTTGTTATTTTGAGGTCTAATTTTCTTTGAGATTTTTATATATTTGACATATTTAATCCTCTTTCAGGGCTTTAGCTGGCAAAATCTTATAGTCCATAGGCTGGCTGATTTACTGATTGCTTTCTTTGCTGTACAGAAGCCTTTTAATATAATACAATACCATTGGCTAATTCTTGATACTATTTCTTGTGCATTCAGGGTTTTGTTCAGCAAATATTTGCCTATGCTTATGCCTTCAATTGTTTCTCCTTTTTATCTCCTAGATGATTCAGCATTTCTGTTTTCATAGCTAGGTTTGTTGTGGTTTAAAGCTTAATGTCCCTCCAAAGCCTCCTGTGCTCATAGGTGAGGCCTCTGGGAGGAGATCTGCTCTTGGGGGCGTGGTCATCACTCATGCTTGAATGAGTTTACACCTGAACCTGTTCCTGGGAAGTGAAGCCAGGTCTGAAGAGTTGGCCACTGGGGACGTGGCCTGCAAGGGTGCATTTTTTCCCTCTTTGCTTAGTCTTTCTCCAGTTCTACCCCTCTCGTTCTCTCTCTCTCTCTCTCTCTCTCTCTCTCTCTCTCTCTCTCTCTCTCTCTCTC
>NW_004524601.1:14604597-14651403 GCF_000260255.1 Octodon degus
CTCTCTCTCTCTCTCTCTCTCTCTCTCTCTCTCTCTCTCTCTCTCTCTGCTTCTTGCCTCCATGTCACCAGCAGCCCTTCTCTGCCAAGCCTCTCTGCAACGTCTCTTTGCCTTTGAGCCAGGGAACCGTGGATTGAATCCTCCACAAACCGTGAACCAAAACAAACTTCTTCTCCTTTACAGTGTGGGTGTTGTGTATCCATTTGGATTGATTTTAGTACAGGATAATATGTAGGGGGCCAGATTCATTGTTCGGCAAGTGAGTGACCTGCTTTCTCAGCACCAATTTCCTTCTGCAGTTGTTTTTAGCCCTTTTGTCACAGATCAGATGGATAATGGTGCACAGGGCTGTTAATATGTCTTCTAGTCTGTTCCACTGGTCTAAATGTCGATTTTTGTGATCATATTCTGATGTATTTATTAGCACAGCTTTGTAAACTCACTCAAATTCTTGAAGTTTCTTGCCCTCTGCTTCACATATGGTTGATTGACTATTCTAAGGTTCTTCTTGCTCCATATAAATTGAGAATTTTTCTACTTCCATAAGTCATAATGTTGACATTTAGATTGGAATTACATTAAGTAAGTATATAATTTTTGATAAATGGCCCATTTGACAATGTTGATTCTACATATTAGGAACATGGGATGTCTTCACACTTTTTAAGGTCCTTTTCCACATCTTTCTTCAGCGTGCTAGAGTTTTTATTATAAAGGTCTTTCACATTGTTAGATTTATTTTTAGGTCTTTCATTTTCTTGAAGCTACAGTGAGTGGGACTGAGTTGCTGAAATCAGTTGCTGAATTCTTTCTGGTAGGTTTTTTATTGTTTTATGGGAATGCTATTTATTTTTTGCATGTGTTGATTTTGTAGCCTGCTACTTTGCTGAATTAGTTTATTAGCTATAAGAGTCTTCTATAGTCTGAATTTTCATGTAAAAGACCCTCTTATTTCCAATTAAGTACAGTTTGATGTCTTCCTTTCTTATTCATATTACTTTTTTTTCTCTTTCCGGCTGAGTGCTCTATTGAACAAGTGAAATGAAAATAAAGACCTTTGGTTTGTTCTCGATTTCCGAATAAATGTATTTAGATTTTCCCCAAGTAGTATGATGTTGACTATGAATTTGTCATAAATGCCTTTTATTGGGTTGATGTAATGTTTTTCAGTACCTATTTTTGTTATGGATTTCTTTTTAGTATTATAAGCATATGTAGGATTTTCCTAAAGATTTTTTTCTCTACAGCTATTTATATGATCATGTAATTACTACTCCTAATTCTACTTAATAGGATACTACATTTATTGATTTATGCATGTTGTCCCATGATTGCATCCCTAGGGTGAAAATGAATTGGTCAGAATATATGTTTTTTTACTGATTTATTCAATTTGGTTCACAATAAGTGCTGATACTGAGAGGTATTTGTCAGTTCCCACACCACCATATCATTTCTTCAATTTTGATTCCTTTATATTTTCTTTGTGTTTAACTACTCATTAGATGTAGTCCCTCATTTGGGCTCTTTACTGTCTCTCTTTAGATTTGAGTATTTAGAATTCTCTTGAGTTAGGGATCATGAATTTCGGTAGATTCTGTTGGTCATAAGAGGGATTAGCAGTTGTTTCTGTCCATGATTTCAAATACTATTTTTTTTTGGTGAACCGGGGATTGAACTCAGGCCCGTGCGCTTGCCAGGCAAGTGCTTATTCCACTGAGCTATGTCTCTGGCCCCTTCACTCAATGCCCTTCTGGCCTTTAAGCATGATGTGTCCTGTTTTTTTTTTTTTTTTTGGAAAGTATCACTTGGAGTTACATATGTTTCTGGTAAACCTCAGTGAGCATTGTATTTCCTAGATATTCAGAAATGATTCCTAAATGATTTTGAGGAATAAAATTTATTTTTAGATGTATTTTAGTATAGGAACTACAGGATTGGACTTGCCATTCTCCTGTTTTCAGCCTCTCAAGTGCTGGGATTACAGGCATGTACCAACATACCCAGTCTCATTTGCAGTCTAATCATGCCCTTGGGGGCAGGGCCCACAGCACACTGGGGATCAAACCCCGGCCACTGTGCTCTGCCTAAGCAGGCATTTTAGTCTGCTGGGCTATCTGGCCAGTTCTTAGAACAAATTTTTTATAATTTTAGTTTCTGTCCTATTTATTTTCCTTGTTGCTGGGACAGAATACTTAACACCTACAACTTTAAACAAGAGTGGGGAGGGGGTCACTTCACTTCACAGTTTAGTAGCTTTAGTCCTTGCAATTGTGAAAACAAGACTAAAGGATGTAAGCCCCCATTCAGCCAGGAAGCAGAGAGGATGAAGGGAGGAGCCGGGAGGGAGATGCATCCTTCCAGAATTGGCCCACAGCACCGCCTTTTCTGACCAGAACACACCTCCTGACAACACTCAGCTCTTGCATTCTCCTAGTCAGATACCTTCCAAGCACATCAGGCTTTGGGAGTTCATTTTAGATCCAGCAGATAACCTTTCTCCTCTGGGTCACAAAAGAATCATGCAAATCTCTTCAGGCAAAATCCATTTAGTCCTCTCT
Source organism: Octodon degus (assembly GCF_000260255.1). NCBI lineage: Eukaryota > Metazoa > Chordata > Mammalia > Rodentia > Octodontidae > Octodon > Octodon degus. The sequence goes on from NW_004524601.1 coordinate 14,607,159, forward strand.
CTAGGAGCTGCCAAATTTGAACAGTTTAACATGGCTTAGCATTCCAAGTCTGAAGCCTTCTCTGAGATTGTTAGAAAGAACGTGCTGTCAGTATTGTGGAATCTCCTTAGCTAATGGATATCTCTTTGCCATTTAACCTTGGGCTTGGGTATGCTTTAGTGTTGATACACCTAGTCCATGTACTCAATGTCGTAAGATCAGTTCTAGCTTCTGTGTGCACAGACATAATATCTGCTGGTTATATCAGCATCTACAGAACCAAATATGTGTCAACATATAATTGAACACTTGTTTTAATATTTGCACTTTTTTTCAATAACTAAAGATTAGTATTGATGACAAATAAGTTGGGATGTGGAAAAGAGGAAAGAAAAAGGAAAGCAGTAAAGGCAGAAAATGTTCAGAAAGAAGTAAAAAGACAATAGAAACCATAAAAAAATGACTTTTATGTCCTGAGCAAAAGAAAGAATAGTTGTGAGCTTATTTTTAGGGTAGGAAGAAGAAAGAAAGAAGGAGCAAGTATAATTAGATATTGAAGAAGTTTAAGAAGGTTGGAAACACTTCATATGCTGTTAGAAAATTTATGTTTTAATCTATAAACACAATCCTTGATTATAGAGTTGACATGACAATCTGACATGTCAATGTATGATTATATATATATATATATATATATATATATATATATATATAATACATATATATATATGATAAGGCAGTGATTCACTTTCATTCACTATTATATATACATATATCTCACATATATTCTTTTATATGCATTTGGTACAGGGTCTATAGAGTCTCACTAGATAGATTGGCCTTAGTCATCTTCTGTTTTCAGCCTCCCAAGTGCTAGAATTACAGGCATGTGCCACCATTCAGTCTCAGTCTAAGCAGGTGCTTTAATCCGCTGAGCTATCTGGCCAGCCCCCTTCACATATATATTCTTAACAAGCATGGAAAAAATAATAAATAAAAAATAGGTTTAACTTACATGCATTTGTGTTAATTAAAAGCAAGAGACAAGAAGTATGTGATAGATTGTCATAAGGGAAGCAAAAGGAGTCAGAGAGGGAGGAGGAAAGACTGGCAAGGGACAGTCTGGGGTTGGACATCTACATTATTGCAGCTTTACCAGTCACCTTGTCTTCCCTTAAACACTACACTCAGATTTCTATGTGTACATTGCTTTAATTTCATTTACCTGGAAAATGAAATGAGATCATCTTGGTTGTAGGAAGATGTGCTCATAATTCTGTGGATGAAGTGATGTGTTGGTTCAGTAGCAAGACTCCTCCCTTTATTCTGCAAATTTGCAAATCAGGTATTACACAAAGGTAGAATTTCATACGTGCTTTGTCTTTTTTAGTACAGGGTCTACCGAGTCTCACTATGTAGATTGGACTTGTAGTGATCAGCCTGTGTTCAGCCTCCGAAGAGGTGGGAATATAGTATGCCCAGGCTCAATCACCATCTCTGGGCACCCCAGGAGCGGGGCCAGCATGGCATACTGGGGATCATTGCCAGCTGCTGCAGCTATTTGGCCAGCCCTGCTTTGTCATCTTGCATTTGTCTTACTTGGTTTACATTTTCTTTTCGTCTCTTAACTTCTCACTTATCTAGGTTTCTTTGCATTATCTGCCTTCCCTTAGTTAAGTTTCATTACCGTATCTTATTTTATACACTTTGTAAATATTTACAGGCTTAGGAGGACAAATCATCTATTTTCTTATCTTCATTCTGCCTAATGAAATTATATTATTGGCTAGAGTGGGTGAACTACTCTCATCTTTCTTATCAGCGACAGTCCCTTACCTTATGGCCTGACCTTTTCTTCCTGGAAGGCTGCGTTTCAGTCACTCTTTTGGAAGTGGCCATGCTGAGCTCACTAGCTGCTTGATTACCTTGTATCTTGTGAGATTCTGTTTGGTTTGAGGTTGCTTCTGAATAGTCAGTATTCGAAGCCGATGTGGATTGAACACTTTTGGTTAGTGACAGAAAGTTTTCCATGCTACCTGTGGTGGCGGGTGGCTTGAAAGGAGCAATCTTGCTTTGTATTAGCTTCATAACTTCTTTCACTTCATCTTCAGATAGTTCTCCTATGGATTTTTGTCCAAAACACTCTCCCAAAACCACCTCATTTTTATCATACGACAAAGCATCATCTGTAAAATAGTCTGTCTCCTCCTGATTAATATCATGAGCCACCAATCGAACGATGAGGTCTTTCTTGTTTCGGACATCTTTTAAAAGCTCTACCTTGGAGATGTCAGGCTTTCTTATATTTTGAAATGAATTTCTGCAAACAGCCTGAAATTGAAGGTGCAACAAATGTTAAAAGGAAACATCTCAATCGCTTTTTCTGTATTACTATTATGAAGTAGCTATTTTCCTATGACTTGTTTCAATTTAATATCTTCAAAGGCCACTGACTGGTATATCAGTAATATTTTTTAAAGACACCAAACCACAGTTTTCTAATGTTTGGCATTTCTTTGACATTCAGTTCATATTTCAACAAACAACTCTCATACAGGTTCTGTTTTGCTTAAGCTAAAATAACTGTATTAGTTATGGTTTTGTCATTTCTCCTTATGGTAGCAGATAACTAGCACCTTTGTTTGTTTGTTTTTGTCTGAAACATTATAAGAAAACTTTCCTGCGACAATCTCCAGGCTGTAGACTGTACCCCTTAGCACACCTGCACCTCTAAGAAAAGGCCTGCCACAAATACAAGATGCCTTTATAAAAATCAACACAAGTGATGAATTATTGTAACTTCCTACATTGGACAGATTATTTTGTTTCCTTCACTACTGGTTTTCTTATAAAAAGAAAACATTTTTTTGATATTTTTGAAGTTTCAGTTAACTTAATTTATTCTTGGCCTTAGTATGGGTCTGTAGAGCACAGCTATGTCTAACCCAAACAGAAACAGTTTCATAAAAATAGAAACAGGAAGCAGTTTATAGAAAAAAGGCAGAAGAGGAAAGGAACTGGGCAAACCTGAGAGCATAGAGTAAATGAGAAATCAGTATAGTTAAATTGACATCACAAGAACCAATGTAATTTCAGAATTTCCAGTCTAATCCCTGTTGAAAATGCTATTAAAAGAAAAGGAACACTACTGTGGAGATCTCAGTGTGAGAATTAAAATGATTTTAGATAGTTTCATGGACTTTAATCTTCTATTAGGTGCCCTACTTTGAATGGTTTTAGATAGCCATGATGAAGAACTAATGGAATTATACAAAATTGCTTCTTTTGAGCCATGAAGTAACAACTACAACTTCAGTCTGGTATTTGTTAAAGACATGTACTTACATTCCTGTTCTTAAAATAAAGCTAGATTAAGTGGATTATCTCTGGAAAAGGAGCCCAAAACCTGGACAGCAAGTCACACAACTGAGGATCCCAGTCCTTGGGAGTCGTGCTGTGACTTCAGACATGGACTCATGTGACCAGTTTTCTATTGGCTTGGCAACAACTGCAAACATGCACACCCATACAACTGTTTAAAGGAGGAGACTGTACAACAACCAGGCCTCAGTGTCATTCATTTTTTCCCCATTAACTTTGCACTTACCTCAAAGGGCTTTATATCCAGTCGACCTGTGTTATTCAAAGAGGTACGTCTTTCTTTCTTTCTCTCTTCTAAATCATTTGGGCTTCCAGATGTGTAACCTCTCCCATCCACAGATGCTCGCCTCAATTCTTCTATGCTATGTCCAGTTCTTCTTAAACATTCTGTTTTCATTTTGTCAAGTGGCTCCGTCTTTACAGAGATGACTGCTAAGTGCTGGGAAATAATATGTGGATCTACTCTGATGGCTTTCTTCCCCACATGTGGGATTATTTCCACTGAGTACTCTTCTCCAGATCTACCTCCTTCAGACTCATTTTTGTCCTGCATCATTTTCTCAGCATGCCTTTCTGTCTTTTCAATGATTCTATCAATATTCAGATCTTCAAAGACACTAGTATATGAACTCTTTGGCGTAGCCCTATCTAATGGAACTCTTGAAACTCCATCGATAATTAGACTGGCTACCTTAGAGAAGACTGTGTTGGTATCTTTTATGTCATAAAGTTCTTCAGAACTTTCAGACTGTTGCAGCATATTGCCATAAACAGAATCAACAACCTGACAGATCATGTCCATTTCTTCTAGATCTGAAGAGTATTCTTCAGGTTCAGCAGCTACTAGACTAATATTACTTCTAGAAACTTCAGCTGTTACAGACTTTGTCAGTTGTGATGCAATTTTATTTAAGTCAGATTTTTCTAAGTCATGTGTACCTTGGTGTGAGGTACAAGGTGATCTTATTAGTTTAGCCAAGAACAAGGCCAATACTTCCTCTAAAACATTGGCATCTACCATAGAACATTTTTTGGAAGAAAAGCTTTCCTGGGACTTAAATTTATCAACAATTTTGACCACTTTTTCCATAATTTTGACAGCTTCTAGAACTAGTTCTGAACTCGATATTTCTTCTTCTACCTGAGGTTGAAATTCAGAATTGGAAATTTCCTTCACCATTAGAAAGCCTATTATGTCAGAAAGGACATTGCTCTGGCTCATTAAATCTTTAAATACACAAGTATGGGAACCAGAGTGTTTTAGAACACTGGCATACACAGAATTCACTACATTTTCAATAGTTGCACTGTCATCTAAAGATAGAATAGGTGGTTCCTTGGAAGATCTTGTAAGCTTGATCTTACTTCTGGAAATAAATTCTTGGAATGAATTTAGTATTTTTGAGCTTATTTTGTGCATTTCTGTTTCTGGAGATTTATTCTTCTTACGTACTTTTGGAAAAACAGATAAGAGCTTTGACAGAAATTTTACAGCAATTTCTTCTATTACGCTGGAGGACACTTTACGAACAGGTGATGGTTGAGGTGGAGTAGTATGGATGACACTAAAAAGGATATTTTCAACAACGCTGTCAACCTCAGCACATTGATGTGGAGTTAACTCTCCACAAAAGTAGTTCTGCAACTGATTCCCGGCCACTTCTCTTAGAACTAGGTCCACTATGGTTTCTGAAAGAAATCTGCATCCATTAGACACACAATTTTGTATGATTTCTTGTGATCCAAACTGTGGCAAAAGATTATTATATATAGACTGAACCACCAAGTCAATAATTTCATCATCATTGGGATGCAAGGATTCTACGTACTGTATGATCATGTCTTCATTTTTGGAAATCTCTGCTGCAATTTTACTTACTAACTCCATGTGAAGGAAATCCAGTTCTGTGGAGAACTGGTTTTCAGATGCCTCTGCTTTGGTGATGGTGTCAGATATTTTTGAGAAAATTTTTGATAAAAGGGTAGAAATAACATCCTCTAAAAATTGATGAGGCAACATGACAGTATATGGTGCTGTTGTCTGACATTCTTTACTGGATGTTTGGGTCACCTTTTGGACATTTTTCGCAAGACCTTTAGAATCCAGAGGCAAACACGGTGAAACTGGAGACTTATCACAAAATACCAAGTTAAGCTGATGTTGAAAAAGTTCATTTATCACTGCATTAGTTAACCTTTTTACTAAATTATCCCCATTACTGTTAATGTCTTGACAAAGAGATTCTTGAGTTTCATATTCTTTCAAAATACTGCAAATAGAAGAATGAGCAACTTTATTGACCAAGGTTTTGTCAATTGATGGTATTTCCTCTAGGAGAGGTATGTCAGGTAAAGAGAGTTTTTCAGTCCCTTTATTTATGTCTGGCATTTTATCCACGTCTTTTATCTTAATGACTGATGATGCTTTGTCTGTAGTTGACTCTTTATTCCTGGAAGGTGCCCTAGGAACTGAAGGCACACTTTCATGTGGAGAAAATGGATATTCTTCATCAGGGCTAACTGTCTTAACTTGAATGTCTGAAAACTCCTTTATCAATAAATGGAGAAGTTTCATGCCTGTGTCATAGAGTTCTGTTTGATCCTGCTCATTATTTACATTTAGATATTTTTCACATGTTTCCATTTCTGCTGAGGAAGGAAACAGCAGTTTGTTAACTATTTCAATAATAACATCTCCTAAAAAATTAGAGGGGAAAAAGCGAGGTTTACTTTCTGGTAGGTACAGAGGATGATCTGTTTCAGTAGCTTTACTTTTAACCTCCTTTTCTCCTACTTTCTCTTTTTCAGTACTTTTCTCATTTTCTTTTTCTTGCTTGCTTTTGCTCTCTTTCTCTTTTTGTCTCTCTCTCTCTTGCTTTTCTGTCTCTTTGGCACAGACTTTTTTGTTAACAGAGGGAGATAAACTCTTGGTTTTAAGAAACTGGGTAGACTCCTTGCCAGGCTCCTGAATTACATTCAGTGCTTTATAACCAGGGAAGCTTTTGCTATATTTGTACTTTGAAAACTCGGGTGGTTCTTGAAGAGAAGACCTTTCTAAAATATTCCCATGAATATTTTCAATGATGTTCTGAACAGTTTCATAATCTGAGTAGCTTTGCTCATCTATATCTATTTCAGCAGCTGAGTCTGACTTTTTGGTTATTTTCAAAGTTTTCTCTGTTGTAGCCTCAATACTTTTTACTGTGGGCTTCCAAGAAGAAAACTGAGAGTTCTGACTATTTTCTTTTCCTGAACTTGCCTTAGTACTGCCCCTATTCTTTTCATTGTCTATTAGAGAATCTGACATATCCTTATATTCTTTGTTAGGAACACCCGAAAAACACGTTTGTATTGAGTCTTCATTTTTTGGAATTGATATTTTTGTTTTTTCAACAGCATTATTTTTAACTGTTTTTTTCAAATCTTGTTCCTTCTTTTTGTTCCCAGTAGCTGGAGAAGTAGCTTTTGATACACTTACATTATTTTTTGGAGTAAAAATTCCAAATGTGTTTTTATCCTCTTTCCTTTTGTGTGCTGTACCCGCAGATGGCCCTGCCATTAGGTTAATCACATTCCTTTCCATAATGGTCATAGTAGAGGCAAGCGCTGGATTTTGGATGTCTTTTTTCACTGGTAGGTCTTTAGCATGGAAATTCTTTCTACTCATTTCACCTCTATTTTGATCCAAACTGATGATCACCTTTTTCTGATCTGAGCTTAGGGAAGTTTGTTTATGTGACTGTTCTGATAAAGTAAGTTGTTTCTCTTCTGAGTATCTAGTTACCTGAACAGATGTGTTCTGTGGTAAGTGTTGAACCCTTTGGGTGATGGTATCTGGATTTAAAAATGAAAAAAAGGTGGAAGACCAGTCTCCTGAGAATAGTGGTTGAATCTTGAATGCAGAGATTGCCTTCTGTGCTAAAGAAGCAATCATTTCTACAACAATGTTACTTTTCCCTCCCTTCTGAATATCATTAGATCCAAATTTCCCTATGAACTGATCATACACAAAACCAGTTATATCAGAAATTACTTCTTTATCAATTGGTGGGAAAGAAAACTTTTCTTCAGTCTGTGGTAAAACCTTAATTTCATTTTTTCTAAATTCTCCTAGGAGAGCATTTACAAATTTGAGAGCTAAACCCATAATATCTGGTTCTTGTGATGATTTTCTCTTAGAATCTTTAATAGCTGGGAAAGAAAAAAATTTGCGAACAAGGCCAACTACTACATCTTCCAAAAATGGAGCTGGAAACAGAGAAACCTGTCTTGTCTCTTTCCCAGATTTAGTAACCACGGAGGCATGGTCACAATCAGATAAGGAACTAGATTCTTCACCTTGTAGAAATGGCTGTAAATGATGATCCATAATTTCCTTCATAATGAAGCCAGCCATTTTACTGAGAAATGATCCTCCCTTTTTGCCTGCATCCTTCTGTACTTCAGTTTGGAATTCAGGTTTTTTCAAAATATTATTACATATGGAGTCAACTAAATTCTCAAGGACCTCTAACGGTGTACTCTCTGCATTCTCCACTGCAGTGGAAAGTCGGATCTCATGTTCAAAAATTTCTTTTATAATTTCATCAGTCATTTCTGAAGCTGCAGCTGCAAAATCATCATCTGGCTTTAGCTCTTCTTCTGTTAGTTTGCTTTCAGTGTCAGTTGGAGGAAAGATATGCCCCAGGAGCTTGTAGATCATATCTTCCAGAAGAGACCGAGGAAACACAGTAACACATGATGGCAAGGCACTGCTATCACTCAAGATGGCCCTGAGCACATTTCTGATGATGTTATCAGCTCGAAGGGAAGAACAGGAAGAGGATACTAATTCTCCTGAAATTAATGACTGCACCTGATAATCATAAATTTCTTCCAATAGTAAATGATATATTTTCCTTCCAAAACAGGCAGTGTCACTTTGTATAGCCCTATACACTTGAACTAAAGATCTATATTCGTTTAATAATTTCTCATAGATTACGTTGACGGTTTCATGAATCATTTCTTTATATTCTTCTGAAAAACACAAATTTTTATCTAAGCTATCTGCAAGCAAAATCTCTGATGTGGTGAATTCTAGAACAATTGATTTGACTAATGTTGTGACAATGTCAGCTGTCTGGGCTTTTGCTATGTCTGGGTTTTCAAAAGCCAACACATTGTGTGTGAATGCATAAAGAATTTTGCACAAAAGCTCAGAAATGACTTCCTCCAAGAAGACAGCTGAATTCACAATGCAAGCCCATCTCATTTGCTTAGGATCTATTGCTTTTTCTTTGAAAACCTGGTCAACTGAAGTTGAAAGAGGAGTTTTATCTCCAGATAAAAATGACTGTAGGTGATGGTTAAAGATTTCCTTTATTATAAAACTTGCTATTTTTGGAACAGGTATGTTAGTTATGCCTTTCTTATCTTTTGTGAGAGACTTGTATATATCTGAATGAGAAAGATCAGCATAGATAGAATCAATCATGGACTGTATATCTTTTTCTGGAATCATATTTTGTTTTCCACTTCCATGTTTAGTGATACATATTGCATTTTTTGAAATTATTGACATGATCTCATTTATCAATTTTATGACTGTATCACTTAAGTCTGACGGAGAAGCATCTGGATGTTCTATAGTGGATGTCAATGGATTAATCTGAGATACAAGCTGAGTGACTATTCTTTCCAAATGATTTTGTGATAGCAGAGTGGTATACATGGTTGAAGCCTGTCTTCGGAATCTTGACTTACTAATATCATATTGAACTTTGTGTATCAAAACGTTTTCACTGAGTTTGGATTGAGACTTAAAAGGCAGTTTTGCTACAAGATCTGGATGAATTTGAAAATCAAAAATTTCAGTCAGGATGATTGTTGTTATCCGAGCAGCCAATGTCCTTGGGTCATTCAGAAAATCTTTGTGAGGCTTGATTTCCATTTCATATTCCTCTAAAAATCTACTATACACTGTATCAATAAGATTTTTTACCACATCGCTCTCCACTGGAGGCAAACACAACTGTTTCTCAGCATTTTCTATAATGGTAACTTGAGCTTTTGAGAATTCCTCAGTTATAGAATATATAAGTTCTTCAGCTTTTTCAAAAAGTCCATCTTCTGAATCTCTTGTGGCTTTCATTTGTACAATACCAATTGCCCTGTGGAATATTTTTCTTAAAACCCCAGAAACCACATCCTCCAAGAAAGTTGAGGAGTAAACACTGGCATAAAATGACTGCTGTCTCTTGTCACCAAAGTGTGTGTAGGATAAGGAAGATGAATTTGCATCCAAAAATGGCTGAAAATGTTGTTCACAGACATGTTTAATGATGAAGCCTGCTATTCTATCAATAAGAACATTATTGATGCTTGTTATATTTTGCTCCACTGATTCTTGAGACTCGGAGTTTTGTAAAATATTATTGAATACTGAATCAACAAGATGCTGAACATCATCTTCTGAATAAACAGACTTGTTGTTTTCATCATCTTTTGAGAACTGAATTTCATGTTGGGAAATTTTCATCCTAATATCACTGATTAGATTGGAAGCAACTTCATTAAAATTCATTTTTGATTTATCTTTCAGAGTTTCTCTGTAGGGAACCACACTAGAGGCAGCAGGAAAGAATCTCAATAATAATACTCTGACCATATCTTCTAAGAATGCATATGGCAGAAAGGTGGTATATGGAGGGAAAATCTGATTTGACCTGGTAGATTGAGTTATGTTACTAAGGACATCTTGAACAATATTTTCAGCCACCAATGTGGAATAAGATGAAGTCGACAGATCACCAGAAAACAGTGGATGGAGAAGGTAGTTTGAAATAGCTGCTACAATAAAATTTGTAATATTTTCCACAAAGACATCACTATTTTCACTCTCTTTATTAATGTCAGGATCTAGTCCATACTGGTTTAGCACATTCCTATAAACAGAGCTAACAAGTTCATCTATTATATCTGTATCCATAGAAGGCAAAGACTTCTTGTCATCGTACAAAAAGGGAATTTCACCTTTGTCAAAATACTGGTTTACAGAGTTTACTATTTTCCGTGTCATACTTTCCAGCTCAAATTCAGTGTTAGGCCTCGGGCTAAAAATCTTTGATAAGAGCTTGGCAACCATCTCCCCTATGAAGATATCAGGGGAAACACTTCCCAATGGTGACTTCTTGGGTCTGTGTGATTCGAGGGCTTCATCAAGAACCTGTTTAACCATATTAGATACTGAATCCAGTGGAGTCCCTGGACGAGGTAAAGCCTGTCCATACAAAAATGGCTGAAGATGACATTCAATAATCTCTTGGATAATAAAACTGGTTATCCGATCAATCATCACTGGGTTTCGGCTAACTATACCTTTCTGTATTGAAACAAGACAGTCAGACATTTCTAAAATGTTGCCATAAATAGAGTCCACCATTTTTTCGAGATTCTTTTCTGAAGAGAGGTACTGATTTTCATAGCTAGTAAACCAGATTTTGTGTTTTGAAATGGCTGACACAACCTTATTTATTATACAGGTGGACATTTCATTAAAATCTGAGCTTATTCCATATGTTTTTTCCATGGAGGAAGATTTAGCAAATTTAGGAATGAACTGAAGTAAAAGTCTTCTGACAACATCTTCTAAAAATGAGCGTGGTAACATGGTGCTATAGCTTTTTGAAGACCTGGTTTGGAAAGTGAGGTTTCTTAGGTTGCTCTGAAGCTTCTGCAGTATAACTTCAGCTTCAAGAGGACAGCATGAATGGGTTCTGAGGTTTACCTTTAGGGAAGATGGGAGTTGGTAATCTAAAATCTCTAACAGTATACCTTTTGCTATTTGCTGAGCTAGCAACCCATTTGCACATGCAAGATTATTACCGTAGGTCATTTTCAATTCATATTCGTGTAAAATATCATAATAAACAGAGTCAACAATCTTCCTGACCATTTCTTTATGAATTGGTGGAAAATACAGCCTCTCTTCAGCATTCCTCAAAACAGTGACTTGAGCGTTATTAAACTCATTTACCACATGGTTGACAAATAGTGTGTTCATCTCATGGAGCTGGACTTCAGTGATGTTTGCATTTTTTTCCCACAAGGATGTAGAGAAATGAAAAAACAATTCTGAAATTATTTCCTCCAAAAAGGTGGCTGAATAAACACCAGTGTTCATATCTCTTTGATATATGTTACGAATGACTACTGCATCCATTTCCTTTGTTGTCTGTCTATTAAGAGGTAGCCATGAAGAAGATTTTATTGCACACTGCCTGCCAAATGGTGCTTGCATTTCAGAGCTAGCCACATGTGGATTATTTAGAGGTCCTGTCAAAGAAGTGTCATCATAACTCATGAATCCTAAAGAACCTTTACCTTGTCCTAACTCCATGAATTCTGGCCTCTTTTCCTTTGTAAAATTGGACTGTGTTTCTCTTCCTTTATGGCTCAAATATTTGTTTTCAAACAATGGACTTTCAGGAGCTTCTTGTAAACTCAGAGACAATTTATCCATCAGCGATTTAACCAAGCTGTGAGAAATAATAGTGAGTACATAATCTGATGACAATAAATCTTGATCTATTCCTGCTAGATTTTCCAAAGACTCTGACATGCAATCTTTTTGGAGTTCTTTGCCATCTGGTGACCTTGTACAACAATCAAGATCTCCATTTTCTATCTTTTGAAGTAGTTTTAAGAGTTGGAGGACCTCTGCTGATATTTCGTTAGCAAGAAGACCATCATCAGAAAAGGCAGTGGCTGTGTACTTTTCCAGAAGTGTCCTAATGAGTTTTTCACATACCACATTGAGAAGAAAACTAGACTTGGGGGATAGCACTTGGTTATTTCTAAGGATCATATCACTTTGTTGAATGTTTGGGGAGGAGAAACATCTTCTTGCTAATTTACTGGAGTCTACAGCTCTATTTGGGAATTCATCTGGCAAAAATAAATCTAAAACAATATTAAATATTTTATTTACCATATTTTTTGATTCATCAGTGCTTAGCTTGTCTAGCTGAGATGTCAGATAATTTAACTTGTTTTTCCAAACAAGTCGATCAATGGGATGAGTTGCTTTCCAAACTCTAGGGCATGTTAGTTCTGTGGCATTGACTTCACTGCAAATAGACACGTTATTTCTTCCATGCATGGAGCGAGATTTGTGTCTCCCACTGTTTTTGAAGTGATGATTTATTCCTATTTCCTCAGACAGTACTTGAATCACCCCTGTTAAGACATCTTGAAAAAAATCATCAAAATTGGCCGAAGTTATTCCTGGACAGCAAATGTATTTTGTTTTTGTGTAAACCATTTGCTGTCTGCTGTCAGCTTCTATAATGTTACTACTGGCAAGAATTTCAGTAATTATTTCAGAAATACTTAAAGCAAGTTCTCCAATAGATATTGATCTGTTCTCAAATACTTGAGAATGAATCAAAATAATCTTGTTATATGCTACACCTTGGATTTCCCATAGTCTGTCCTTCTCTCTACCTTCTATGGTACCATCAGAAATGCATGAAATTAAATGGCAAATGACTGAGTCAGTGAGATGTTTACAGAATTGATTGATTGAAGAATTACTGTACATGCTCCGTAGAGACTGTCTTGATTCACAGATTTTATTTGACAGTGTAGAAAGAAGAGATACTTTCTCTGTAGTAAACAAAAATAAAAATAAATTATCATTTTTAGCATACAGCAAAGGAAATAATGGAAATTCCTTGTGTTGATTAATATTTACATATGTTGGTAATTTCTAAAACATGCATGCTACGTTGGGAGTAACTTACTGAAAGGAAATAAAAACCTAACAAAAAAATAAATTGTGTTTTCCTCAAGTATTTATTTCTCATGCTGTCAAATATTCCTTTCACCCAGCATGTTTAAAAAATAACCAAAACTCAAACCTCTAATCCATGCATCAGTGTTTGTCTTGCTTGGGCAGTTAGGGGATAAACTAGCAATTCTAGAGCACAAAAATATTTTACAGGTTTAGTGAAACTATCTTTAATTTTTCTAGCTATGCCAGGAAGTCTCTTGTAAATATTTTAAAATATTTTTAGGCAAAATATTTGAAGTTATGTGTTGTTCTACTTTTAGGATGCTAAGGAGTTTTGTAGCATTATCATCCTAACTAAAATAAAAGCTTGAAACTCCAAACATAGTAATAGATTACAAGGGCAGAAAAGAGTGTAAGAACTTTGACAACCCTGGAATCCATACCTCACACTCAAGCAAAATATCCTGCTTTAAAAGTGTCTCATTGGTTTTTCATCTACAGATATTAAAAAGCAAACAAAACATTTTAATTTAAGCAAATAATTCGTATTTTACTTTTTAGCACCCTGGAAGATCAGAAAACTGTTAAATAGTCACCTCACCTTCAAAGGCATTTTTATGAAAAAATTGAGAATGCATATTCTTTGTCAGGAAATCTTTTAACCATGTCTTTTAGTACTGTCCCTGAGTCACATCAACTCTTTAAATTTAGCTTTCAAATTTTTGTTGATTCATGTTTGCAGGACATAACACAACTATCATGGGAAGTTGGTACAAGTACACAGCAAGCATCTTAATAGTTACCTCTTACTTACCTCTAGTTTTGAAGTTCTTCAAATATGTGATAACAGATGTGGTTACATGCATTGCTACCAAATGAATTTCATTTGGACCCAGCTCATGATCAGCAAATGCAAGGACTTCAACTTCTTTGGGGGTCTCTGTTTTCTTTATCTTTGGAGTCTTGTTTTGCCATTTTTGCAATAAGGAAAAATCTCCCCCACAGGCTTCAGGGATTTCACATTCTTCAGTTCCATAGCCGATTCCCTTAGGCCACACTGTAAGCAAATTCTTTTCCATGTTTTTTGAACCTGTGCATATTTCTGATAATGAGTTTGGCTTTGATATAAAAAATGGTTTCATTGTTTCCATACCTGCATTAGTGGGGGGTTGTTCTGGAAAACCATAGTTTGTCAACAGAGTGTTGACGATGTTTTCTGCAGCTAAACATATTCTGAGTGGAGAGACAGTTGTCTGAATTTGGTTTGGCTCAACAACTGGCTTTTGAGTCCCATAGTGAAATACTCTTGGATTTTCACTTTTTCCCATTTCCATGAAAGACATAACTTGCTTTAAAGATGATTCTGTGGAGTCACTGGCTTTCTTAAACAGTTTCTGTAAGACACTACCTTCGGGGAGGGGGCCACTTCTCTTCATGGCTCTACCAAAATGCCTCAGGTTAGCTTTCACTTGGTGATGTTCCTGAGCTCTATTTCTAGAACATGCTGACACCATTTCTGAATCAAACCTTCTCAGTGATCCAGAACTTTTAATTGTGTCTTTCACAGAAGATGTGACACATGAGAGTAAATTGGATGAGAGTTTGTACTTTTCTCTTGTGTCTTCCAATGAATAAAATACCAAGCCAGATACACTTCTTTGGGCAAGAATAGGCTTCAAATGAGTACCTTCTACCTTTGGTGTGGGCATTTGCATAGCATTCTCAAATTCATCCTTATCAACTGGGAAAGCGTTTTTAGTTCCTTGGAGTGAGCTCTCCACTGAAAGGTTTCTGATCAAAGACTCACCAAAATGAGTGCATTGGTTCATCAGCGTGCCAATGATCTCACTGGCTACAATGTTCTCTCTCAATATATTGGTACAAGATGGTTCCGTTTGGTTTATTTCTTTGTCCAGTTTGTTCTTGATCATGGCAAGCATGTCACAGACAATATGAACAGCATATGTAAGCAACTCTGAATGAAATGCATGAACCTGCAGCAGAGTATTGTGTATGTTTTCTTTGGAAATATCAGAGCTTGGCTTGGATCCATCAGAAACGTTTTTCAGTGGTCTTAATTTGGGTGACATCTTTTTGCTTAATCTTCTCTGTTGAACTTGAAAAAGGTTGTCGATAGGCATTTTCACTATTTCAGAAAATTCGTATTTAGAGATATGCTTAAACTGTAAGTCCACAAATGACTCCAATAGATTTAAAACTCTTCCTATAATTTCCTGAGCAACTTGCTCATAAGAGGTGGTGGAAATTTGATCTTTTGACTTTATGTCACACATTGGTAAACTGCTGATTGTCTGCTCGGTTGGAAAACCATGCTTACTTTTATCAGCGCTCTGTTCTGTTCTACTTATTAGAGTTTCTTTTTTATGTAGTGAGGGCATCTGGGACAAAAAGCATAGCTGCAGTTTTTCAAACAGCATTTCCACAATTTCCCTTCCAAACATTTTAATCTGTGCTTTGATGTCTTCTGCTCTAGAACAATCTTCTTTAAACTGATTAGAGAAACTGCCTTCACAATGCTCAATGAGTGGCAGGTTTAACAGTGAAAGAGAATATTCGAAGTCTTTGGCTTTTATTGAAATTTCAGTCAAAACATTATCAGCTATTGTCAACAGAGTATATTTTTCATTTTCCATATCATTAGAATCTGTTTGCCACTTGTCAAACATTTTTTTAAATATACCTTCTTTAGGAAAAATCTGTTCTAGCTGTGAGGAAACATCCTCTAAGTAAAAGCACGCTTGTTCTTTAGCAGGAGAACTTAAACACCGTTGTGATAATTTGAGATCACACAGACATGAGGATTTGATTGGATAAGACAAACTGTGGTTGGCTGTAGCACATAATTCTTGCAAAACTATATTAACTATTTTACTGGCTTCTATGATTTGATCAGATGGCAAAACTTTTGTGTGTACCATTGCTCTCATTTGTGTCACCCTTTCAAATTCCTTCATTATTGATTTTAGAATATTACTTGTTATATCCTTGGCACATGCTTTTAGTTCTGAAGTGGGAAATTTTGTTTCTAGTAAGTTTTTGGCGTCTCCGGTGGCAAAGATGTGTGGCAGGCAGATGGTACTCTTCGACTGACCATCTCTTGGTGTCTTCTCTCCAGCACTTAACTTGGTCTTGCTTTTTGCCTTCACCACACTCGGTCCTGCATGTGGTTTGTTTCTAAATTTATGCAAAGATCTTGCTTTTAAACCTGTTTTAAACCCTGGTTTAGGGATGTCCTTAGGGCTATCTTTAGGGTTCTGTAATTTACAAAGTTGTAATTCATGTGAATATCCTGCACTGGACAAATTCTCTTGTAGGTGTAATGTGACAAAATTTGTAATCTTATGGAGCACAAGTTCAGTTAAATCTTTTCCTATTTGTAATGGTGAATATTGCAAAACAATGTTTCCTAACACAGAAACATTTTGACTATTTGCATTAAGACATACCTCTGGTATCCCACATCTAGGAGAATTACTTCTTTTTCCTGCTTGCTTAGTGTGTTTAAAGTATAGTGATTTCGTTGGTAAGGTATCATTCTTGTGGAGTGTTTCTCCTTCTTCCTTACCTTCATTCTTTTTGTATAACAGTGTCACAACGACAGAGTACATTTTATCATAAACGCATTCAATGATGTCATTTGCTTCACTGCTAACGTGTGATTGACAGTTCTTTTCTGTTGTATCTGAAGTTTTAATTTTAGAATTAGAATGGATGACTTCATTAAATGGGAGCAAATAGCTTATGACTTCCATTATTGTTTCATCTAACTTATCCATAAAATCTTCCACGCTTCTGAGCAATTCACTGTTTTCTTTTTGTTCTGATTTTCCTTTTCTCATAAATATTTCTTCCAAAACAGTTCTCTGGCTTTCCTTCTCAAATGTCATTTGGCTGAGTTCTAATGGACAGTTTGTAAGCAGAGACAACGAAGTGTTTTCTTCCTTTGCTTTGTGTCCCGGCAGTATTTCACTTGATAGAGTTAATTGTGAAGAGTTAGACTTCTCTGAGGAAAAACTAATTTCCTCCACAGATATTTTATTATGCATAATCTTTAAGATTCTGCCTATAATTTCACTCACAATTACATTTCTTTGGAATAAAATGTTGTTTGGGTATGGCTGCATCTTTTGGATTTCTAAGTCTAAGTCATTTTTAATAAGCTTCAAAATAGCATTGGCAATGGTATCAGCATATTCCTTCAGGCTAGCTTGTGATAAATGAATTGTGGCTCCAATTTTTTCTCTGTAACTGGCAAAAGTGGGTTCTGAGAGCTCTTGGCTGAGAATGGTTTTAATTGATGATCTTTTTGAGACATTCACATCAAGTTCCACTTGGTTTAATTCATGAAAAACACTGTCATCTTGCCTAGAATTTTCCAGTTCTGGACTAATAAATGATGTTCCTTTAGCCTGAAAAGCAAGAGCAATTAATGAATCTACTCTTTCTGTGGCAAAAGTTTGTAACCGATCGAAAATAGTTTCTGTGATGAAGTTAGCACTTTCCTCACACGGATCAGGAACAGATGGCTTGGTGCCCTCCTTCGCCTTTCCAACTGCCTGATTACCACTAGCATATGCTGGTTTCGTATTGCTTGAATACGGAAAATACCCTGGTTTTCCACTGCTTTTTGACTTCATTAGAAGAGATGCCTGGGACTCTGCTTTTGGAAACACATCACAAAGGGTTGATCTTGTGCAAGTAGGATCCTCTGTGACTGGGCCACTCATGGCAGCGCAAGTGAGGCTGTAAAGAACGATATTCACCACATCCTTGGTTAGCCAAAGGATGTCTGACTTCGGAATGGAAAGTTCAGGGGAAATCTTATTTGCAGCTTTAGAGAACAGTTCAGAATTTGGTTCTGAACATTTCAGAGTGGGTGTGGCAAATGAGAAATTATTTTTATGCAGGGTTTTTTCATAAATATCACACAAAATGCCTTCAATGGTGTTCTGTATTTGAAACTGAAGTACCTTTTGATACTCAGTCTTACTGAACAACTTTTCAATACTGTACTCTGACTGAGCAGAGTCATTCTCTTTCTCACCGTTAAGGTTTTTGCAGGATATAATATCTAGCATAGTGTTCACAATTTGACTTATGACACTTTCAGAAACCACAGTGTTATGCATCAACAGAGGACTTTCCCTTTCTTTATTTAACTCAAGTTTGATCCCCTGTAAAATTCTTCTAGCCACTTCTTTTGCATAGATATTCAACTTAGACAAAGAGATTTGACAAAATGAACTGGTTTTAGGGTCCACCAAGCCAAGGGAAATTTGCCCATCAGAACATGAATCTTCAGCAGCTAATTCTTTGTTCAGTGTCTGGTCTTCTTGCTGAGTAGATAAAACCTCTGGGACTGTGAAGTTGACTTGGGAATAAAAGAGAGATTTTATTTTGGACGTAGCAAAAATTTCCAATTTTTGAAATATTTCCTGTACAACATCTTCAATCATCTTTACTTTGGTCTGTCTGTCAACACTGAATCTGGGCTGACGGGTGCAAAGATTTCTGCCTGACATAGCAACAGATTTTCCTCTATAGGCGTGCTCACGAGAAGTGACGTTTGCTGAAAACATGTTTTTGCATTTGTTTTCACTTACATGTTCTTCGGTCATGGCAGCTGTGTAAAGTTTATGAAATACAATTCTAACAATATCACCTGCCACTATGATTACATCTGAGTCAGACACTAAAGAACTCATTTTTTCCCTGAGTAGCACAGGTCTTTGAGCAGCTGACCCAAGCACATTGTGAGGTGTGCCACTAAAACGGGGGCGGGACAGGAAAAGCACATTTAACTGATTGATTAAATTACCTGGAAAAATTTCATTCAAAATATTTCTTATAATGGGAATGATGGGGGATTTATGTGGTTCTTTGAGTTTCAGCTCAGCTTCCTGTAGGATCATTTCTAGGACCCTTTGTTTAGAAGAACAGAATTTAGTTTCCTGTCTCCGTGATGTTCTCTCTCTAGTGGAATTTTTCTCTGTATGTGTATCATCTTCTAGAAATGAATCTGATTCAGCCCCACCAGGAAGAAAATTCCCATAAGTTGGCTGATATCGGTAGGTTTTGGAGCCTTTGTCTTTTGATTCCTTCTCGTTTAATGTATCTGAGGATACTACGTCTAAAATTAAATTGACTATGTCCATAAACATTTGCGTCTCAGGTGACAGCTTTTTTATACTTTCCTTTAAATCATCTGAGTTCACCTTTAATTCTGCCTGAATGGCTTTCAAAATAGCGCTGGACACCTTCTTTGCCTGTGTATATAAAACAGACTCCAATGGTTCCCCACGTATATCTGAAAAAGAACCACTTCTATCCATCCTATTGTCTTCTTTAGCATCATCCTTAATAACACCTTGAGTTTCTAAATTTCCATTGGCAAACCCTTCTAGCTTACTAAAAACCATATTAAGAATATCTGTGGTAACAGTTGTCAGTGTGTTTTGGTGAGTTTCTTTTGAGCTCTCTGATTTTGAAGACATAGAAGAAACACTCATTGCTTTACTTTTAGTTATCTCTTTGTAATCCTTCTGTATCTTTCTGGAAATTAGACTGGATATTATGTTGGTGCATTTGGCCATTTCCTCAATCATTGAAGCAAAGGATAGCTTGTCAATATCAGGAGATTCTGAGAAAGTTTTAAGTTTAGGACCTACAAGACTGCTATCCATGTCAATTGTACATAATTTTTCAAGGATATATTCTAAAATAGTTTTGGAAATGACCTGAATATCAGACTTCTGTACAGCATCTATTTGCCGGTCTTTGTTTGTTTTTCCTCTATTTTGCTCTCTACAAGATGCCTGAGAATCCGGAGCAGTGCCAAGCACTGTGCACAGCATTTCATGTACTGTTTCCCCAATCCTATCTAATACCTGCAAATTAGCATCTTCTTTGAGGTTGTTTCTGTTCACAGCGCTGTGGATAGCACAAGGAGTAGCCAAAGATTTTCGAAATTCTTCTTTATCTTGTTTATTTTGCAAAATGTTTTGTCTTCCAGCATTGTCACTTCTGCATGACGTTGTAGACCTTGGCTTATCCAAAGGAAGTGAAGAATTATCTTCACTTCCACTTAACAGCATATCACAAATCCAAGACAACAATGGACTTTCTATATTGTCATCATTGAGATTAGCTACGAGAGATTCTAATTTCTTATCAGGATCAGCCAAAAACCCTTTATTTGTATGGGATTTGTTATGGTCTAGGTCCCTAAGGTTTATATTTTTCTTATTGAGTTCCAGTTCATTCTGGATAGCATCTAAAACAATGTTTACGACTTTAGTTGTGTAAGTACTAAGTTGTGATTTCAATGAAGATTGCTTGGCAGATGAAAGTTTGAATTCTGTTTGCAATTTTGGGCAAACAAGTAACTTTAGCCTTTTAAAAATTGTATTAGTTATCTTATCAATAATGTTATCTACACATTTAGGTTCACTTTCTCCAGATTTTAACCAAGAAGGCCTTCCAGAATCTACATCAAGTGAAGATAAATATTTCATTTTTCTTTCACTGTCAAACCATATTTTTAATGGCTTTTTATTTGGTGCTTCCTTGGATATATGAGGAATGTCAGAATTATCTAGAAAAGTTTGATGACTTAAGGATGAAGCAGAACTTTTAGTGGAATTGGACAAGGAGTCTGATGCCTTGAAAAGTATATTTAACACAGAATCTGTTATTTCTTGAGCTACCGCACTTATCTCTGACACAGAGAACACCTGGTCCATCCATTCCTGATGTGAGAGTCCTTGGGCGGCTTCTGAAAGAAGTGCAGAAGTTTCTTTGCCAATTTTTCTACCCACACGACCTGGAGAAGCAGGAGATATATCCTTGAGAATTTCTGTTAAAATACACTTAACTGTGTTTTCTGAAACCTTTTTTATTTGATGCTTTTGATCTTGGTTGAAAATTGAAATGTCTTTATTCAGGAAGTGTTTTTCCTTTAAAATGTCTTCATTGATAAGAGGTGGTAGCTCAGTCTTTAACTCCCAGTCACGGAAAGCAACTTTGCTGTGAGAAGCAGGCTTCAAGGGCGGTTTAATATTTTTTTTGTATTCAAAACAAGTGTTTGGCTTTGTGAACCAATGATTAGATGTTTGTTCTTGCGCTTTTACTTTTTCTTCTTTGAGAGATGAATCAATCACATTTTTTACAATGTTGTCTATCTCTTCATTATCATCTTCAGAATAAAGGACCATACCTGGAACATTAACTCGTGGGAATGGTCTTTTACCCTGTGCACCATGAGACACTGCAGTGCTAGTGAGCCTATATTTTTCCTTAGTGTCAGAAAGATTTCTCTGTGCAGATCGTCTGCTTTGTCGGACATTTGGTTTTACAGGCTCATGGTGGAGGTGAGTGAAGATCTCATCTAGTAGCTGAAGGAATACTACTGTCTGCTCAGATGCAAGAAGTCTCTCGTTATTAAGTTCAGTTTGAATATAACCTAATATAGTGCTGACTGCTTCCTCAATATAACCAAGCAAAGAGGACTGTGAAAAAATGGTTGACACTAAGCTTTGTATTTCTTCATTGGCAAGTAAGTTATCTGTGTCAACCTCAGGAATAGTCTTCTTTTGGTTAGCTCGCTGAAGGATGGTATATGATGGGTCTCTCGCCTGTTGCTGGTAGGAACGTTTAGTTTCATCTTCACTTTGCTTCAGTGATGCAAGGGTCATCAGCTTTTCTAAAATATCATGCACCATATCCTCTGCAATATGACACATAGGCTGCATAGCACAAGGCAGCGAGTCTTCTGAAGGCTTTCCATTGGATGATGTGAAGTATTCCCCAGTCCCTGTCAAACTTGATGTATTGTCTGTGGACAAGTCATCTTGGGAGAAAATCTCAACACACCTTTTCTCAACCGCTGACGCCAGCCTCTCAAACACATTTTCCACAATGTCTGAAGCTAATGAGCAGATATCGATGCTGGAGGCCAAGTCTTCCTTCTCGAGGTCGGATTGGTCAACAAAAACTTCAGCAGTAACAGAAGAAATTGAGGGAACGGCGTGTGTTAAGTCAGACATTATTTCCTGAAAAATGCTCTCCAAAATCAACTTAGTTTCCCCTTTCAAGTGACACTTAAAGTTAACAAAAATATTCTTTAAATTGTTCAACTCATCCATGGCTTTTGCTTTTTTATCACACAATAGATTTACTAAGCCTTCTGTTTCCGTGGTAGCATCCTTAGACTTCTTTGGGCCTCTTTGCAAAGATGCTAAAAGTTGACTATCAGATTTACAACTTCTGAGTTTGGGGTGGGAACGACTCAAGGCTGCCTTGTTATATTTGAGCTCAGAGGTTTTTGCTTCTCCTTTCTTCTGGGAGGTTTTACCCACAACTGCTCTTCCCACTTGGGCAGAAGGAGGTTTTACAGATGGGGTTGGTTTATTCGCGGACACATTAACTGCAAATGTACAAGTTTCTGCCTGAAGTGTTTTCGTGGTCGCAGTCGTGTAGCTCCCGTAGGGAAACTCTTCCCTGCACGTACTGCAAAAGCTTGAACTATCTGAAGAAAGGGTGGACTCATCAGCCACCGCGTAGGTATTACTCTGCAGCCTTTCTTCATACTTTGTGATGGCTGGGTATAATATACTTGTCACTGTAGCCACTACCCAGGTCATTATATTCTGAATTATGCCATTTAGCTCATCAGAAGTTACCTGGAAGGGAGACACAGATAAATACATCTATCTATCTATCTATCTATCTATCTATCTATCATCTATCTATCGTAATACTGTATATTTTCTGTACTGACAATAATATTTAACTTTTCTATGAAATAATGTATAACTGATAAAACATAAGTTATGAGGAAAACTTAGCAAAGCAATCTATTTACTACTTTAGATTTATTTTAAATGGGTTTATTTTGTAGTTCAGAGAAATACTTTGTGGATAGAAATTTTGCTCATTCATATTCTTTGAGAAGTTTTAGTTTTTTAAAAAATTTGCCTAGTCTACTGCTGAGATAAATGACTTTTCAATTTTTTTTTTTTGAGACAGGTTCTCACTATGTAGTTCAGGCTGGTTGTGAACTCATAGTAAGCCTCCTGCCTCAACCCCCACAAGTGCTGGGATTATGGGCATCACCACAGGCCTGGCCAATGATTTTTATTTTTTTCAAAAATGAACAAACAAGTAAACATCAAATTGCCACCTAGGCATATGTCAAGCAAACATCTTGGCAAAGGATGTGATTTTTCATATACCTGCTAATTTTTAAGGCACACCAAATTATTTCTAGCAGTTGTGTTCAAAATACTGTGTACTTTGAGAGGCATCTATCTTATCAGGGATCTTAAGGTGGGAAATAAGCTTGCCTCATCTGTATTCTCTGCTGCAGAGATGAGTCTGTGTTCTGTGTACGAGTAACACCTGACTGTGAAGAATTACTTGATAGGCAAAACAAACAACATAAATGTTTTGAAGAGATTCACTGGCTTTGCCAACAGGAGTATCAATCAGTGTAACCTGTTTGAGAGCAGAAAACTGAATAACCAATGATCATGTGAAGAAACAAATTAATGTAGTGGTCAGTGTGGCTGGGATAGATTTCTACAGGACTAGGAAGAGAATGTCCGTGTGGGAGTCCAAAACTCAGTGACATCACACGTACTCTGGGCTTACATGTGACACCTTATGTATAATAAATCAATGGTTGGTTTTTAAATTTTTGTAATTCTTAAAACATACGTACTTCAGGCACAAGTAGGGCAACAAAGTTAGAAGGCTAGCAAGTGAACATGACAGTACAATGCTATGCAAATGAGGACCTTCACACCTATGGCATTGCCTAAATTAGTGTGGAATCATTCAATTTTCAAGGTAAAATCAAAGGAAATTTCACTTTTACATGGAGCTTTTGTCCTTGTCTTTTTGAAAGTTTAGGGGTAGTGTCATAGGAAAAGCCATTTTATTCAGCTTTAATCCCTAAAATTCCTAATAGATTTTTTCATTAATCTTACTAATAGCGGCTAGTGGTTTGAAAATATTTTGGGATGACAGCTCACTTTGTAGAACACTCATCTTGCATTAATGTGTCATAAATTAGTTTTTCACAGTATATCCAAGATAAAACCTAAATTATAATAAAGAAGATAGATCCTTTGGTAGTGTCAGCCATCTGGAGGAGTCACATCCATTGCTTGGCCAATTTGCTCTCTGCGGAAGTCTGAGAGAATGTTTTCTCTCCAGGTTACCCTCCTTAGGCACACATTACATCATTGATCACTTTCCTCTGTGGCCCCATAATCTCCTTGATCAGAAAATTTG
The DNA here is from genome assembly GCF_000260255.1 of Octodon degus. NCBI lineage: Eukaryota > Metazoa > Chordata > Mammalia > Rodentia > Octodontidae > Octodon > Octodon degus. The sequence goes on from NW_004524601.1 coordinate 14,631,610, forward strand.
GGACATCACTGAGTTACAGGATGTTACATTACAGGTTCTCTTATGTCCTGAGTCCTCACTGACCTTGAAGGGCTAGGGCCAAAATGTTGGCTATCCTTGTAGCCCTTTTACTGGACTATATTGGATTATTTTGCTGAATTCACACACCTACAATATTTGAATGGCAATGGAATACCCATCTCTGATAAAAGTAAACAAAAAAGGGGGATATAAATGAAGGACCGTTTTGTAGTGGAAAAAAATATATATGTATTAACAAAATAGTTAGGATATATGTACAGCTACTTTCTCTTAGTTCAATGAGAAGAAAGATTTGTACTAATACTGTTTAGACAAGATATCATGTCTGCATCTTGTACTACGAATGACTACTACGAAGACAACAATATGCAATGTATTAATTACTGTAACTGTCCTACTAACCTGTTTTGAAACTGTCTCATTGCTATTTCTTTCTAAATAAAATTCATTTAAAAAGGAAGATAATGTTTCAAGTTTTGGATGTACTGAAGTGAAGCACATAGAATTATAATTTTTCAGTTTTTTTCCATTATGACATTAAATGCAGAAATTTCCCTTACATCAAAACTTTGTATTTATTGAACAGTCTATGAATTTAGTGGGTGTTCATATTAAATAGTGCATCAAAAACAGGGTTCTCCACAATGGTTCTTTTCTTTCCTGACTGGTCTAGCTAGACCCTTTCCTCCAGGGGCAATATCTTTCTTTTGATGGCAACTTTAGACCATGTCAAAATCTAAGATTAGTCATAAAATAGACATCAACAAGGATAAAGGACAAGAAAAGATGCCTTGCAAGTATCAATGAATGATTTCCAGTTGTCTAATTTACAACTTTTTTCTATTGTGACAGTATAAAAGTACAACTAACATGCTGCTTAATCAGTGAATTTTATAATACCCACTTTTGGTTGCACACAGTTTTGTAGAAGATCCTGTGGCCTGTAAAGAAAGTTTTATGATTTCATTATCAGCATGAAAAACTTCTGAAAAGCTTTCAAAATTTTAGTCATGTAATCAATTTCTTTTATGTCTGAAAATTTCTCTATAGAAATTCAAAAGGGAGACCGCCATTTTATTTCATCTCCTCACACAGGGACCTCTGGAGTCATGAATACCCGGTATTACCAATCAGGGGAGTAGAATTACAGCTGCTACATAAATGACTTAGCTCCCTGCTAGTGATGTCTGGGCTTTGTGGTTCTCCAGAGGAGGAGCCAGGTAGCCCCTTGTACTATCAGGTCCCATGGAGAAGAACAGCTTGGAAGGACTTTCTGGTAACCCTTCCCTTACTCTTTCAGATCCTACAGCCTCTCCATCTCCTCTCTCTCTACCTCCTCCAGTTGGAAAAGAGCACAAGAATGATTATTCCATAATTATGAGTTGAGATTATAGTTTTCTAGTTATATTCAATACAATTTAGATGTATCTCTTTTTGTCCCTTATAATGTTCTCTTACGTTCTAGTGAGATTTTTATCATGCAGTGATAAAATAGAACAGATCTCTGAATTATAGAAAATCAAAGACATCTGTCATAACATAATAGAGAAACAAAATCAAAAATATGCTCAAAGTCATAAGTTCAAGTTTTGATGTTTTCAAATATTTTTTGCCAACATGGGCCTTTAAAAATATACATATATTATTTTTTAAAGAATACAAAATAGCAATAAGAATGAGCCTTCTGATTGTCTTCTTTATTCTTTTTTTTCTTTATTCTTTCTTAATTTTTGTAGACCTGTAATTTTTTATTACTCTCTGCAAAATGAAAAAAAATTTAATTTTGAGACTAGACTGAATGTTGTATCTTAAATTTTAGCAGAAAGCATAAAGCTCAATGGTTGCAGTTCAGAAGTTTGGATTTGGAAGGAAAGCCTTCTGGGTCCAGTGCCGGTGGGAGGGGTCCTTGAACCTGGTTGCTTAAGATGAGCCTGGGCACACAGGGAGGTTGCATGTTCAAGAAAGACTTGGTGAGAGCGGCAGTCTGTCATCAACCTAGACCTTTTTGCAGCATGGAGAAAGGCATGAGAACTGATATCTCTTTTCTTTGTACTTATTTATTTCTGATACATTAGATAAACCCCAATTTCAACATGATTTCCATTGTACGTATTCTAAAATCCAACTTGAAATTTCACTTTTCTCTATTCTCCATGTATTGCATTGACCCAAAATGGGACCCATGGATCACTGACGCCTCAGAAATCAACAGCTATTCTGCACCAAAAGCATGCAGAAAGATGCAGCAAAGAGCAAAGTTCTATGAATAAAATCAACCAAGTATCTGAGGACATGCCACTGCAGGTTATTAAGTGCAACTGTTGCATTCAGAGGCCAGCTTCCTGTGTGCACGAGGTCCGGAGTTAGGTTTCCAGGAAGAACAATTCCAGTAATAGATATATGAAATCAGCAAACACACCCATGTAAAAAAACTGTATAAAACAATAGGTTCTGGTAAAAATGATCAAAATCATAATTCCAGAAATTAAGCATGAATTTATAATATTACAATGAGAATTTTCCAGAAGAGTGGTGAGACAGTGCGCTCTGCAATATTTTAAATCACTCTGTTTTCATCCCCCCTCTATACTCATGGCAATGTGATTCTGTTCATCTTGATCTCTGCCAAACATCTGACATTCTTCTTACATAAAGGATGCTCACTAAAGGTTTGAGAAACACAGTACAATTTTAAATCTTTTGAATGTGTACTTATCTCTAAGTCCAAATGAACCCTTTGTTCTGACAACTAGTGGCCTGCTAGGACTAGTTTCTAGTTTCCTGCCTTTCATTTTTCCTATGTATTGCTTTCAGAATTACTCCTTAGGTATGCTAATTTGTCCATAATATTTCTCTTCCAAACTATCAGACTATTAATACATAAGCTATAAGATTCTAGCCAGGCTAAAACAAACAAAATCACTGCCTTCTTCAATCTATTATGTATATCTTTCCTGAAAGATAAACAATATTACTCCTTATCCAAGTTCAATGTTTTATGATTGCAACTGTTTTTTCCCCCAGGGCTACCATATTTGCATTGCTTTCAGTCAACGGTCAAAAAATTTCATTCCTAATTCATATGTCTTGTGTCTGCCTATTGTATTAATATTTAAAAAATCAAGAACTAAGCACAGAGTGATGAGGACAAGAAGGAAGGAGGATGAAGACTGTGGTGCTCCTACTGAGAAGTCTTCAGAAGCCCAGAGCTAAGTCAGAACCGGACGTGTGAAACGAGTGTGGTGAGCAGAAAAGACCAGGCAGCTGTATAAGCTGGGCGGGGTTCCCAAGTGTCGTACGCCTGTGACTTCGGCAAGAGCTGTGAACAAGATTCAGCTCACTGAAGATTTTCATTTCGACTGAACATAGATATTTAATGTGACTCTTTGTTCTGAAACATTGAAGCCAATCTGTAGCTCTGGATTTTGGACAGGGAACAGGAGAAAGGAAAAATTAAGGCTTCACTCTGAGCCTTCCTTGACTCTTTACTTTTTTAAAAAAAGCAAGTATTTATATTTCCAGTAACTAAAATTATACTTGTTCAATACATAAAGTATCTGCATGCAGCCATCATTCTTCCTTCCTGCTATTTTGCTTTGAATTATACTCAGTTCCTTTCCTGCTGCATCTTACAGAAGGAACACATGCCTTGTGTTCTGGGAAAACTCAGTAAATTGTATGAGCTGATTCCCAGTAGTCTCAAGGTTAACTTTTCCAACCAAAAGTTGGTCTGAATGTCATTTTAAGTTAGTACCACAAATCTTTAATGTTTCCTAAATATTTAAAAAGAAATCTGGACCTTTAATGTCCTTGGTCTTCACTTAGCATTTAACTTTCTAAAATGTGATATAACTGGTTGTAAATGGTAAACTGTTGTCACTTCTCATGCTAAGAAAAAATAAATATAAATGTTACTAAGATAGGTGGTCACCAAAGTTTAAAGAATGAAAAGTTCTTGGGCTTAAAAATACCTCTTTCAAACATCTAAAACTCACATCACTGGAGATTATTATTTGGGTCACACTGGGTACACCTTCCTGGAGGGAGGTTATTGATTAAACCATTAATACTGTGTGCTAGACTATTTTTCCATCCTTGAGAAGCCAATAATCACAACAGGCATAAAAACAGGTAAATGGTTTTAAGAGAGAAAAACATTCAGGTCATGAAAAATATGCGGGGAAAAGGCATGAAAATCCTGAATATAGGTAGAAAGGAGAGACAGAAACAAAAAGGTGGAAAGACAAACCCTGACCTGACGTGCATATGGAACTCAGTTCAAAGTTTTCCAAATGAAGTTACACTAATTCCAAGTAGAATTTTAGAAAATCCCCTGTAACCATGGGCCTATGAACAGCACTTGTATGCAATTATAAAGAGAATAATTCATGCTTAGACATAAATTTTAAGATACTTACATATTTGAAACAATTGAAGAAGAAACAACAGCTGGGGCTGTAACATGAGTTTCAGATCCTATATAAGATGAGAAGAAAATTTCAATTGATGTGCATCTTTGATTGACCAATTGAGTCATGTTTATTTGGTAATTTGTTTCTCTTACAACATCCTCCAATAGGTGTTTACTGCCTTTTTTGACTGCCTTGGTTACAAGCTTTCAGGAATTCTCCAGAGTGAAATCTAAAGTGCTTAGGTAGGCTCAAAATATGTGGTAAGATTTGACATCCTTGTCTGTGTATTCAGTGTCTCCCTGGAAAGCCTTTCAAATGCATTCTGTGGATCAGGGACACAGAGTTATTTGAAATCGGCTTAATACACCATCCTTTCTACACTTTGGGGCAATCTTTTAGTTTATTGCCCTTGGAACCCTCTGTGTTCTCCTTTAATCATTTAGTTTTCACTAAGCTTGTGTTAACTCCTCTTGAAGGCTATTATTGAAAACTAACTAAATAAATATCCTTACAAGATTATCTAAATATGCTTATAAAACTCATTGTACCATCATGATATGCTTTGTCTTGTATATCTCCAGTGATGATATAATTTCACCACTCTATCTGCAGCACACAAGCTAGTAAGCCCTCTATAACATTTATTTGTTGAATATATGGTGCAAATGTTTCCTTAGCATTTAGGCTTGATTAGCCTACCATGTTTTGCTACTGAATTATTACCTAATTTGCTTTGTATAAAGTATATTGAAACTCTGTAAATGATTGTGATAAATTCATCTGGATTTAGACGATACAGGAAGTTTTATGCAAAGCATCTCTATTTTGGAATGGATTTTTTTTGGGGGGCTGGTATTGGGAATCGAACTCAAGACCTTATGCCTATCAGGTAGGTACTGTGCCACTCAGTTATATCCCCAGCCCTTTTGGAATGGATTTGAATGTTTAATACATGTTAATTATACAAATATATAAATAAATGGAAATATTAGGCAAATAAAATGTCCTGGAAATAGGTATGTTGGGTTAGAAATTAGAGTCATTTTAAAATCAAGTTAATTAGTATTTCATTTCTCTCAAAGGCTGTATCATCAATAAATACGAATAATGCATATGAAAGCCCTATGAACCATTTTGAGTTTTTTGTGCATATATATTTTGTGTATTTTTAGGTTTGGTGATAATGTAACTGATATTTTGAAAGCAGAGGCATCTAAGGGTGGAGCAAAAGCTATTCTAAAAAGAAATCAAAATATTTTGTGAATTCCTGCCAGAGAAGGAGATTCTGTCACTTGCAACCAAGTGGATAAACCTAGATGACACTGACCAGTGAAATAGGGTTTGCCAAAAGATGAATATTAGGACCAGAGGTATAGCTCAGCGGAATCAGCACTTGCTTAGGTAAGCGCAGAGGCCAGGGTTCGATCCCTGGCTCCTCTATGACACACTGGCCCTGCCCCTGGGCACACTGAGCCAGTGATAGAGTCCTGGTGGGGTGGCGTGTGCCTGTAATTCCAGTGCTAGGGAGGCAAAAATTGAGAGGGTAACTATGAGTCTGGGCTGTGTAGTAAGACCCTGCACAAATAAACCTAAATCAAACAAACAAACAAGCAAACTTGGGGCCAGAGAGATTGCTCAGTAGAATAAGTGGTTGCCTGGCAAGCTCAAGGTCCTAAGTTCAATCTCTGGTACTGAAAAAAAAAGATAAATATTGTATGATCTTACTTATATGTGGAAAATGTCGGCCTCAGAAAAAGAGGATAATGAAATGGGGTTATTGGGGTGTAGGAGAAGGCAGACATGGAGAGATGTTGATAAAGTGGAATAAAGTTTTATTTATGCAATTAGTAAGTGCTGGAGAATCAAGGTACAGAAAAAAGATAACTAAAAGTATAAGCTAATAGATTTCATGATATACTCATTATTTCTGATGTTTACCTAATTCCTCATGGTAGCTTGGTCTTGACTTGTATAATTTTCCACTTATCTCCTTCTACATAAACAAACAAATAAAAAGAACACAACCTGAAAGAACTGTTTCACCAGACTTGGAACAGCAGTTATCATTTCTAGATTTCAAATACAAAATTTAACACTTTAAATGTCTCTTAAATGTCAATTTAGGAGAAATAGGCACATTTTCATTGGGTTTACATTGTATTTGCTATTTAAAGAAGCCGCTAATTCATAGCTGTGTCAAAAAATGTCCACAAGACCATGTACACATCTGATGTTTTGCTGATGTGCTTGTACTCAGCACATCCTTGTACACACTCCTGAAGGCTTATTAGAATAAAAGGAAACACAGTAAGATAAGTAGAGGGGAAGGACAACAGGCTGAATCTGGGGAAATTCGCGCACAGATGTTGTGCTCTCTTGCCCTCTCCTGTAAGAATATGTTAGTATGTGTCTGCTTCTATTATTAAAAGCACAGTAGCACCTTTGCTGTGTTTCACCCCAAGAAAATCTTTTCTTTTGAGATTTTAAAGTAATAACTTTATTACATACACATCACACCACACCATAGAACACTCCATATGCAAAAATATAGCCAGTAGAATTTAAAACATAGTTCTTTTTGCTGTATTCCCAGAGCTCAGAGTTGTGCAATCATTGGTACAACCTAAATCTAAAGCATTAGCTACTGCAAAAGATATCTTATGTCTTTCAGCAGACAGGCCAATTGCTCTCTCCTTCTAGTTCTGGGCAGCCAATAATCCATTCTCCATCTGTGTAGATTTGTCTACTATGGACATTTCATAGAAACAGAAACATGTATTTCTGATTGTGCCAGCTTCCTTCACTTAACCTATTTGTAAGTTGCATTCATGTGGTTACATATATCAATATTTAATTCCATTTCATTGCAAAAAAATATTATATTGCATGGATATATTATGGTTTCTAATTGAATAATCAGTTGCAAACAGCTGTATTTTTCTACTTCTTGCTCAGTCTGAATAAAATGTGTCTATGAACATGCATATGCAGGTTTTTGTGTGAAAATATACTTTTAACTCCCAGAAAATCTGGAAGAAACTCAGCACTCAGCATTTCACTGAGTAGACACCTTCTGTTTTAGCATTTCCCAAAATTCCACACCCACTGAGGCAGGAAGGATCTACAGCGAGAATCAAAGTGCACAGTTCACAGTGAACACCTTTCCTACCAAAGAAAAGGAAAACTATTCACCAGTCACCTTCCCAGATACCAGACTGAGGTAAGCTCCTAAGAGGGCTCTTTGAAAGACAGCGGTCTTGAGGCTGCCGTGTTGTCACTTCTCTGCACAATAGCATGCAGTAACTATTGTGCAGAAATAGTTACCAACTATTTTGGTAACCCAAAATAGCTATCTGTGGAACACAGATTAGCCAAGAAGCTAATAAACGCAGTGGGAAGGAGCATAGGTTTGTTTTTGTTTTTAAAGAAAGCTACTATTTGAGGGAAGGTTGCAGTAGAGCTACATGGAAGAGAACATGTCCTCTTAATACACAACCATGTCACTCTGCTCTCTGCAAAGCAAATCCAGTATAATTAATTCCTTTTTAAAATTTTCTAGACCTCAGAGCTGAAAATAGAGCACTAGAAATATATTTTCTGGCAGTGGCAGGCTACGTGCAAGGTTGGACAAAGTGTGTTTTAGGATTTGTAATAAAATATTTACCTTGTTTCTCATAATAAAGTGCATATCCATAAACATCTGACACTGACTTGAGATTAAGATAGATGAGAAGTTAATGGCACATGTATCACCCAAAAAAGGATACCGAGTAAAATTTAGAGATAGTTTTAAAAGGAGTTTTTCTTCTTTTGTGAAATTCAAGACATAACCTTTGAAATGTGTTGGGCAAGATGACAGTTTTGATTGTCAATGTTAAGAAACTTCTTTCTTTTTGAAACTTATTAATGTGCATTTTAACATATCAGGGTAGTAAACTACGCCCAGGAAACTGTTGTCAAATGATCATTTATAAGGAAGTCATTAAACAGAGGCATATTATGATAGCCACACTGCATTTTAGGAGTTCTGCATAATTTAATCTGCCCATCATTGTGCAATACAGGACAGAGAAAATGCTGTCAATTTCTATGGTGAAAACTTTGCTGACTTACATCTTTAGGAAAATGTGATAACTCCTTAGCAGAGTGAACCAGGAAACATTAAGCTAAAAAGGGAACCCACAGAAAACATCTACTTCTTAAGCAAGGGCTGTGCCCCAAGCTTGTGGTGCTGGCTGTCTCATAGCACTGCATGATCTCTGGCCAAAAACTACTAGATCAGTAGTAGAATTGGAGCCAATATGTCAAGTTTGAGTTCTCTAAAAGCTACAGATCCATATTATGAAAGTGCTAAAGTTATTACAGTTCTATTATAATGTGACTAATTTCAAAGAATGCCACTGTCCTATATAGTGAAAGAATAACATTTTTCATAGCAATGGTGAACATAAGACCATTTCACACTTATTCTGCTTGTATTAGGAGCAAATCAAATTCTGTATACCTCTTCTTTTGGATCCACAAGTGAATGTGAAATTCTGGGAGTACTTTTTGTAGGTGAACCTTGAGCCGATATGTTCTTAGCTCCTCGAGAAAAAAAAGAGACACCTTTCACTACTGCTGGACAGGTAAGAGTTAATTTATAGCATTGCTCTAATATTCTCCCTGCTAGGTGCTGCAGTAACCAGCATTCCTACAATCAGGAACTTATTTTATTTTTTCCAAGAATAACATGACTTTGCTGATACTCATCCCCTGAAAGTACATCCACTCTTTACCGATGCCTTTAAAGACAAGTCGGAAACTCGTAACTTCTGACTCTAATTTATGTATTACAATAACTTAATCTGAAGAAACTAACCATAGTCCATTGTTCAAATTAACTTTGCATTTCGTCAGGAAGCAGCAAAGGACAACTCTTAACCTGTGTCAGGGGATAAATAATAAATTTTCACAGTAAAATATATGGCAGATTAAAGAGAAGGAAGTGATTGGCCAAAGGCTACTGCACTGGAGAGAACAGAGAAAATAAGAACAGCAGCATAAATAGAGAAAAGTAGATAGATTAAGGAGGTAAACAGAAGTGGCAACTTTTAGATATAAAAATAAAAGGAAAAATCAATCCTTTTCCTCCCGCATTCTGGTGTCTGCTGGTAATCTCAGCACTCTGGCAGGTTAATGTAAGATGATCGGCACATGTCTGAGCTCAGCCCGAACAACTTAGTGATTTAGCAAGAAGTTGAAGTTAAAGAATACAAAAACATGGGCCGGCCAGATAGCTCAGTGGGTTAAAGCACCCACTTACGCAGAAGGAAGTAGCCGGTTTGATACCCATTGTGCTGTGCCGGCTCCGCCCCTGGGGTGCCCTAAGACAATATTGAGACAGGGCATTGTGGTGAGTGCCTGTAATACCAGCACTTGGGAGGCTGAAAACAGTTAGATCACTATGAGTCCTATCTATGTAGTGAGACACTATAGGCCCTGTAGATACTGTACTAAATACATTAAAGAACAAAAGAATACAAAACTATTGAAGATGCAGCACCTTGTGAAGTCCCTGGGTTCAATCTGTGGTACCACAAAGCAAAACCAAAACAAAATAGAAAAACAAATCTCAAGTTTTATGCCCAGAGATTTGCAGTCAAATGAAGAGCTTTGTGCAGCTGCAGGAAGATGGTAGAGCTAGCGACTACTGAGTTGGAGGCAGACCTGCACAGCGGTGTCTACTACTTCTTACTCATGTGTCAGACACTCATGACTGGGCTTTCAGTGACTTAAAGAACTGGAACAACTTGCCAAATGGTAGATGGAGCACATCTTAAAGAACCATGGGAATGGGGCATATTGTTTGTGGGAAATGGATGGAAATGAACTTAGGGGTGCTTCTGAGAGCATTGCTTTATATTCCAGCTTTTCTGCCCACAGCATGTAAAAGCCCTCAGCTACTACTACACACAGCCTCCATGGGACTGTGCCTTTTCTGTACTGCACAAAGTACAAAAGCTATGTTTGCCCAGCAATAACTTAGATACATGGTCTAGTTATAATAGCTCTACTTGTTAATAATTATATAATGCCCTTTAGCTTTCAAAATAAATGTACTTTCTATGACCAAGGAAAACAAGTTTAAAAACTATGTGGTTAATCCATGGTAATGTATTTAATAACAGAAAAATCACGAAGATTATCCATTTTCTTACCTTTCTCATCAACACTTGATCTTTTCGTTGTCACTCCATCTTTCTAAATGGAAAGGAGAAAAAACATGCATGTCGATTTGTGTTTCTGAAAAAGATTTTGCCTTCTATCAGTCAAACAAATGAATCCAGACTTTTTCTACTCTCTATGTTTCTACTATTTGATCAGTGTTGTCAGGTCAAATATATATAATATTGGCTTCCCAGGATACCTTGCATGAGATCCTAAATTTATTTTAAAATGGAGCTCAATATGTGGCAATGTACACATTTTCTAATATTGTATTTTTACTTAAGTGAATGTGAATAGATTTTCCTAAAAGTCATTCAGTTTGTCTCAGAGAAATCCAACTCCATTTTTATGTGCCTTAAGAAACCAAGGTAATGTTTCTTTGAAACCCATGACTTGAGCTAAACATGGTTTGAATTAAATTACAATTTCTCATTCCAGACTTATTTTATTGTAATAACATTTTCAGGTGTCTTTTGTTTCAGTGGTGAATAGGTCCCTTGACAGTGTTTGCATCATTCACGTCGTATTCTGTGTGACCCAGTTGCCTTATTTACTTTTTGGCTTAGTCCAGTGTCTATTAATAGTAGCTTAATAAATCCTAGCTAAGAGTATTATCACAGTTGCAAAATATTTGTTTGGGTTAATTTCTGCTAAATTGAATAGTATATTTTGCCAGGCAGGCACCTATACTGCTGAGCTACGTCCCCAGCCCATGAATAGTATATTTTAAACATATTAATTTTTTTTTTTACTTTCCTGGGGAGCAGGATCTATTCATGTGAACAGAACTTTTCAAATAGGAGCCATGTAGAAAGGAGACAAGTCTTAGAAGTAGAAAGAGTAAGAAGGAGAGCATAACAGAAAACTCAATAAGCACTGTGCAAAATTTTGAAATATAAATCTTTACCTTTTGTTCTGTACTAATTTCTTGTACACAAGACTGATCAACACCAGAAGTTATTTTTTTGTTAACATTCTTTGAACTACTTTGATACGGAAAAATAGTATTTGTTGCAGGTTCTGAAAGGGAATGGAAGCAAAATCTTGTCATGTTTCAAACATCTATTGCTGTGTAGTAAATTTTCCTTATTTAAATTATTTCATCAATTTTGAATTATGTAACAAAACTCTGTGAAGACATCAGTATGAACCAGGTAACATTTCAATATCCATTAGTATTTCTCATCCCTCTTTGTACGTCATCCACCTCTCCATTCCATGCCCTGAGAATACTGATGTGTACCTCTCACTCAAGAAGTCTGCACTTTCTAGAATTTTATGTGAATGGAACCATATAGCATGCACTATTATTCTCTATCATTTTTTCTCTGCCTTCTTTCAGTCAATATACTGCATACTTCAGTAGTTTTTCTTTTAATTGTGCAAAGATGTCACTTTTTAAAAATCTACTTACCAATGACTTGGAACTATCAATAGGCTGAAAAAATAACATAAATCAGCAGAACCCCCTACATGTAATAACTAAGAGAAATAATCAAGGGACATAATTAAAATCTAGGGCAATAAATTTGAAAACAGATTTTCACAAGGTAAATTCCTTGAAAAACTGAGACTACCAAAACTTTCTCATGAATAGATAATTTGAAAATTCCTGTACCTATTAAAGAAATTCAGTATGCCATTGTAAGCCTTTCCACATCAAGGCTCCAATCTCAAGTGACTTCATTCATTGTATAAAATATCTAAGGTAGAAACTCCTCTAATTCCACAGAATTTTCTCTTTCAGAAAATTGAAGAAGTGTGAATGGTTCCCAACTCATACTGTGAGAGCAGGATTATTTGGATCCACAATATCATTTACCTAATATTACTAGAAAACTAACTGTCATGCAATTTCCCCATGAGGAAACAGGAAAATATCAACAAAAAATCAAATTGCAAAATGTATAATAAAGAAAATGCATGAGGAACAAGTGGAATTTATCCTACCACATAATCACTATTCAAAATCAAATTACCAAATTACACACACAAAAGAATTTCATGTGATTGTTTCCAAGATATAGAAAAAAACAATGAATATCAGTACCTATTCATTTTAAAACCACTCATTGAACTGGTTATAGAAAATGTCAGACATTTGTTAAATTGTATCTTCAAGTACTTATAGCCTATATTCTTACTACTAATAAAGACTTTTTCTAAAGCTTTGGAACAACATTAAGATGCATCCAACCACCATTTCTGTTATGCATTCTACTAGAAGTCCTACTTAGACAGAAAAAAAAAATAAAATTAGTGCTAAACGAAACTCTGTGGGCTATTTTTTAGAAATTGAAATGTTGCTTCTAAATTCTTTTTAGGAAATTGAAAGGCTCTAGAATAACCAAGTCATCCTAGAAAAACAAACACTGGATAAGTCAAGCTCCTAGATATTAAGACTTATTATGAAACTATCATAATAAAAACGCTACAAAATGCATAAAATAAATACAAAGGAAAATATCGTATAGAAATAAACCAGCTTACCTACTTTATTTCTTCAAATTTGCCAACACACTTAATGGAATTGAACCACTTGAATGTATACTAGAGAACTTTGGATCATCCTGTCTTTCCAGATAGCAAAAAAACTATCAAAGCTCATGGGAGTTGTATTAGGATGCTGGAGTTATTGATAAGGGAAAATCTATTTACCAGAGCTGGCACAAGTTCAACATTAATAAGAACAGTAACAGCACTATTTCACTGTTAAATACCATGAATCCACGAACCTAAACTGCTTGATGTATTGCAGCACATTGAATTTATTTAAATGTGTGAAATCCTAATAACACTAAACAAAACAGCACATTATGTAGAAAGCCTCTGGGATAATTCATTATTCTGAAAATTGATGCATGATAGTAGAATAGTTAGCTGTTAGTCTGCTTTTCCAAAATGTTCTCTACCATAGTATAAGAGCAAACCACAGCTACAGAAAGGGAGGAACTTTTCTCCGAAAGTATTGTAGATAATCAGTTAAGAAAAAATAATCAAATAAAATATTCTAACTTTGTTGTCCATAAACTTATCCATGGGAGTGAGCCTTGAATGTAAAATCATAGAGAAAACCAGGCATAAGATACTTCTGATGGAAAGGCATCGTGACTATAAGGCACAGGCTTGCAAAAACATTCAGCAGGAATACCTACAAATCTAATGGGCATGTTATAGAACATAGGAAATAATGTGCAGAAAGCAGTTATTCAGGTGAAAGCAACAAAAGGGCAAATAAAGAACTCAACAGGATGATCAACCAAATTTTTCCTACAAAAATGAAATTAAAAAAGGAAAAAGACAAAAGAGAAAGAGAAAGCCATGCATGGGAGAACTTATAGATTAAAAGATACTGAAAAATATTAACCCATTAATAAACTGATCAATGTGTGTTCAAATATCAAAATATTTGGTCATGTATGACACTCCTGAAATTTCAAATAGTGTAAATATTTGTTCATATTATGAAACTATTAATTATTGTATAAAATGAGAATGATATTGTAGTTATGTGCTTTTCAAAGAATTCTTATAATTTATAGTTATATTTTGACTTATTGATGGATGAAGTGAAATATGTGTGTAATGAACTTCAAAACAATAGGACATCAGATGGAGGTTGAAAGCATAGATCAAAGAAAGTGATGAGTGAGCTAAAACTGGACTAAGGACCAGTGAGATAGCTCAGTGGACAAAGTGGCTGCTTTGGCAAGCACAGGTTTCAATTTCTGGTCCCACAGGCTGCGCCCGTCCCACCCCTAGGTCAAGCTGAGCGAAGTCAGGGTGTGGTAGCACAGGCCGATAGTCCCAGCACTGGGAAGGTTGAAAACAGAAGGATGAGTTTGAGTCCAAGATGTGTAGTGAGACCCTGTACCAATACATAAAAAGAAAAAAGCAAGCAAGCAAACAAACAACAACAAACTGGACTGAAAGCACAGAATGCTTTACCAGGCTCTTCTGATTTTATTGTTTGTTTGTTTTGGTTTATATTTGAAATGTTTGTTTAAAAAGCATAAAATATCACTAAAAGTATGGAAATATTTACCACAAATAAAAGATTAACATCTTTATCACTTTAAGAAGAGCTCATCCAAATTAACCTCAAATGAAAATTAACAGATATATAACTTATGAAGAAAAAAGTGTCAGGACTGGGGAGATAGCTCAGTGGCAGAAGTACTTGCCTGGCAAGTGCAAGGCCCTGAGTTCAATCCCTGTAACCAAAAAAATAAAAAAATAAAAGAAATGAAAATGAAAAGAAAAATGTTAAAAGTCATTGCATTAATGTAAGAACTTCTCTATATCCAAATATAGACTAGAAATGAATTATAAATTATAAGAGGAAATTTTCTATGTCAGGCCAGGGATATGCCTTAGTAGAATAAGCACTTGCCTGGCAAGCACAAAGGCCTGAGTTCAATCCCCTGTTCCGCAAAGAAAAAAAAAATTCTGTCATGTATAGGCGTATAAAGGGGTGGTGTCTAATGTGACTAAAAAGTCTTTAAGTCCATAAAAACTACCCAGATCAAAACTAAGCAAGAGATAAGAAATGGTAATTTCTAAGAAGAGTAGACATAATTCAGAATCCCTAAAGGAGCATTAGATCGGTTTATAATGCAATTTATGTACATAGAAATGTGCAGTGGATCAAAATGCCAAATTCTTCCACCTACAAAAACTGAATGCAGAAATTGTAATAAGTTCTTGGCCGGCCAAATAGCTCAGCAGATTCAAGCACCTACAAGTAGGTGCAGGGGCCGGCAGTTTGATCTCTGGGCCTGCTGTGACAGCCCCCAGGGGAACGCTGAAAAGGCAATTGAGACTGTTTGTGGTGGTGGGCGCCTTCAATCCCAGCTCTTGGGAGGCTATAAACAGGCGGTTCACTATCAGTTTGAACTAGCAGTGAGATGCTGAACACCCTGTAGACCCTTCCCTAAACACACACACACACACACACACACACACACACACACACACACACACACAAAGAAATAGTAAGTTCTTATAATGGTTCATAACTACCATGAAATGAATAGAAATTTCAAGTGGTGGGCTGCAGAGATAGCTCAGTGGTCTAAGTGCCTGCCTAGGGAAACGCAAGGACCCAGGTTCTATCTCTGGTACTGCATCCTGTGCATGCCCCACCCTGATCAGGCCCTGAGAAGGTCTTGAGGATTGGGCATGGAGGCGAATCCCTGTAATCCCAGCACTGAGGAGGCTGAAGCTGTGTAGTGAAACCCTGTATGAAATGCATAACATTAAAAAAAAAATCTTCAAGTCTATTAATCTCAAGCAGCACATGGGAACTATATTGGAAACAGTGCTGAGTGTAAAAAGCAAGTCACAGAGGATGGATTACAATATCGGATGAGTCTTAAAATATTTTAATAATAGCATTTATGTCCATTGGCATATATATTTATATAATAATTAAAGGACCCATATGTTTTTAAAATATTTATGATAATCACTAGAATTATGTAGTGGTTATCTCTGTTTCTGAGGAGGTTGGCTTCAGGGAAAGGTTTTTAAAATAAAAGTTATCAATCTACAATTTAAAGATTTATGGTGAAGCTTAATGGAGAGGAGAAAGAAACAATGAAGTTCACACCTAGGCACGGCAGAAACTGCTGAAAATTAACCCCACCCTTAAAATTGAAAATAACTGGAAAAATGGTACCATTCTTATTGAGCAAACATAAAATATTGCATCAACCTCATCAGAATCATGGAGAACACAAGGAAATGAAATAACATCCACAAAGGATCTAAAATTAAAATAACTGTCCATTTCTAAGTCTATCAATGAAAAACAAAAATAAAAGCAATCGCAAAATAAAGAAAAGTAAGGAGATTCCATGCCAGAAAGCCTCTTTCAAAAGAGATGCTAGAGGCAATTTTAAAGGCTAAAAGAAGGTCATAATAGAAAGATGCCTGGAATCCCAGGAACTAAGAAGAAACCAAAATGGCAATTATTGTAATAAATGTAACAAACTAGCCTTCACCTATTCAGTTTTTAAAATATGTATTTGATGATCTGAAATAGAGTGAATCACCTTGTCTGATTAGAAGTTCAATGCGTATCAATATAGTACATAACACAACTAGAACATAAATGGGAAAGGAGCAATGGGAAATACCTAGCAGTGAGGTGACTACATTCTACTTAAAATAGTGAAGTTCTTTCTCAGAGTTGATTCTTTAGAACTAATTAATAGTGCAGTCTAGAAAAATTACTGTTGAAAACTATCCACAGAGAAGAAATGCAATGACGGGACACTGCATAACACACTTTAAACCTTATGATAATATCGAAAATGAAGTACTTAGTGACATGTAGGCACTTTGAATGCCCAATGCAGACACACCAAAATCCGTTCAGGATTGATATGCTGAATACCACAAACTTACAGAATAAATCAAGGGTGGCCTAATAAAAAAGTATTCCTTGTTATCACTGGAAGACTTTGTCTAATAAAGCGGCCATTTCTCCTTAAACTTATTTATCCAAGCACATTTAAGTAAGACCATCATTACTCAGGCTGCCCCAAATTCCTATTCGTATTATCTCATGATTTTTGCCCCATTATGAATTACCTTTTTGTGCTTTGTGGTCCACAGAATATAGTAGTTTGATATCATCCTGGTTTTTCTTTTTCTTCTTTGCAGAAACTTAAAGAAATGAAATAAAACATTTATATTTTCCATAACTGCTCAGGAGGAGGACAGCCTCTTGCTGACCTGTATGTGAAATTGTGGGACATGCTGTAGATGGAGGGAGATGGAATAAAGACAAAGAACCGCTAGCATGGAGCGGGCAGAGAAGGTTATGGCTCTAGTCCCTTCCTTTTAGGCGTTCTTCATATCTTTGGTCTTTAGTCCTTCCTTTTTCCTTTTCACTGTATCCTTCCATCCCTCCTTTTCTTGATTCTATTTTGACTTATTGGAAAGAGGGAAGAATACCATGTTGATATGTAATAGCAACTTAATTTTACAAGTTTCATCATTTCAGTAGTAAAAACAACATTATTTTGAGTATAGAGATGTTTGAGCGTAACAAGCTGTAGAGGAGGACAACTTGTCCTTTAAGCCACTTGACAGGATGGTTGGTGCTTGTTATAGGTTTTACACACGCGCCTCCTTTTCAATTTGAACTTTAAGTGAAGAGATGATGGCCTGCCTCAAAGTGCTTGCAAGGATAAGCGCACAGAATAAATGGTGCAGAAGGATTTTTACATACCTAAGCATTTCCTATTTAGCTACATCATTTTTTAAATTGTTCTCACTTTCAAAATCTGCTCCATCTTGTCCACCAGACTCAAATGCATTTTTATCCACATCTTCTTTAAAGCCAGTTTCTTGCATCTTCTGCAAATGATAAGCCATTTTTCTCTCTAGCAGGGCTTGTTTCTAAAATATTAAAGATTACTCTTGATTAATATCAATTTTCCATTTGTAAGTGTAAAATAAATACTTAAAATATGATGCTATACTGAAAATCAACAATCATTCTTTTCTTGTAACTTGTGAGTTCACACAAATTCCAAAAATCAGAGAGTGGTAAGTGCTGAATTTCTATATGTGGTCAAACACAAAACTACCTTTTGTAATTTTTTTTTCTGAGACAAGTTCTGCTACATGATCCGGGCATGCCTCCAGCTCCCATGTCACCTCAGTCTCCTGAGTGCTGAGATTATAGGCTGAGCCACCATGCCTGGTAGATGAGAAGAGTGAGTTTAACATTTAGATGCAATTTAATCACTGAGAATTGTTGAGGCCCTTATAGTTTCTAATTAGAGAGGGTCTCTTGTCCATAGTGTCCTGTTAACTAAAGTAATTTCCCCGTCATCTTTAACCAAAATGCTGTGAAAGCTTAACCAAAAGTCAGTTAGACCTCCACAGGTAAGCACAGTGCCTACAGTGTGGCCTTCCTTCGGGAATCTCTGTGTTCTCTCTGAACAGGGAGGCAACTAAAAGAGAAATTTTATTAAGATACTCAGACAGGGTGTGGAGTACTCAACAAGAAAATCACTCAGCATGTATGTGTAAGGAAACAAGATTTTTCAAGTAAAGAATCAGCAAACACCATTTGGCATTTACTTAAAGGTAGAATTCCTGTCTATTCTCCTGATTTGTGCTGGATTTAAGGCTTCAGATAGTTCTTTTTTATTTTTATTTATTTGAGAGAGAGAGAGAGAGAGAGAGAGAGAGAGAGAGAGACAGAGAGAGAGAGAGAGTGGGGTGTGTGTGTGTGGCCAGCTCAGCCCACCAGGGGGCGGGGCTGGCTGGCATGTGGTGCTGGGGGATTGAACCGCGGTCCCTGATGCCTTGCCAAGCTTGTTCCAAGTAGGTGCCTTAGACCACTGAGCCATCTCTCCAGCCCTTCAGATAGTTCTTATATCAATTGTAAGGTATAAAAAGTACCAGATCAAATATAACTCTGACTCTACTTAAAAAATATTCAAAACTGTTTTTATTTCAAATAAATCACATTTATCCCTGGTAAAGGATAAAAATTATTCATAGGAATACAAAAATATCTAACACAAAAATATAATTATAATATCTGGCACACAAAAAAATACCAGGCATGTAGAGAAGTAGGGAAGAATGACCCAAAAAGAAAGAATTACATTTATCATATAGAACCTAAAAGAAACACAAATACTATAAGGAACATAAATATGGTATATATAACTCTGTCTTACAGGTTTATAAATTTAATAAAAAGTGTAGTAGATACTAAAAGAACTAAAATGAATTTTAGCATAATTAGAAGCAAAAAAATAAGAGAAGATACTACAAAGGAGAATAATATAAATGTAGCAACAAAGTTAAAAGGAAAAAAATGCGCACTTTCAGAGAGATGTGAAACAACTTCAAGTAGCCTAATACCTGAAGAGAGGAGAGAAAATATAAAAGAATAATTAACTAAAATATTCCAAAGTTGTTGAGAATCATAAATTCACAGCTTCAGGACTCCTAAATACCAAAGAACAGAGAAAAATGCCACAGTTATATTGTAATCAACTTTCTTAAAATCACCAATAAAGAAAAAAATCAAAATTGAAGAAACGGGGACATATGTTACAGAGAGGAGAAAAGTTAAAGACTGAAGATTTCTTTCTTTCTCTTTCTTTTTTTTTTTTTT
>NW_004524601.1:14651503-14652093 GCF_000260255.1 Octodon degus
TTTTGTATTTTAGGGAAGGGTCTATAGGGTGTCTAGATTCACAGTAATCTGCCTGTTTACAGCCTCCCAAGAGCTGAGATTACAACTACACACCAACCTACCCAGTCTCAACTGCTGTCTCAGTGTGCCCAAGGGGCAGGGCTGGCACATCAGGCCCGGGAATTGAACAACGGGCCCAGTGCCTGCTTGCAGATGCTTTAATCCACAGAGCTATTTGACTGGCCCAAGACTGCAGATTTCTTTTTGGAAGCAAAATAGAAAAGAGGTTAAAAAGTACATTTAAAGTTTTAAAAGGAAAAATCTTGGATGGAAAAATGCTATAACCAGCTGATACTAACCACTATCTTTACCAATATATATTTGGCAAAAATTTTACAAACATAAATGCAAAATACTTTTTGTATATCCAAGAACTAACTTTACTCAAAAACCCTTCACCCAGTGTGCCATGCCGGCCCCGCCCCAGGGGTGCGCTGAGGTGGGGACTGAGACTGGGCATGGTGGTATGTGCCTGTAATTCCAGCACTTGGGAGGCTGAAAACAGAAGGATCACTATGAGTCTGATCTGTGTAGTGAGACCCTGTAGAACC
>NW_004524601.1:14654053-14655340 GCF_000260255.1 Octodon degus
TCACTTATGAGTATATGTTCAAGTGGCATCCACTTCAATATAAAGGCTTCGAGTTTATCATTCTTAATAGCTGAATAATACTCCATTGTGTAAAAATATCACGTCTTTTTCAACCTATTTTAATGTTCTTATACTATATATAGATTATTTTAATAACACTTTAAATAAACCACACTAGCAAGTTATAGATACAGCATGTCCGATTATCCCTAAATCAACCCCAAATAAAGAGCCAAAGCTAAGAATTCAGCAAAATAAAAGGATATTAACCAATTAAAAGAAATACGAAGAAAATGAGGAAGAAAAGAACAAGGACAAGACAAAACAAATGGTGAGATGACAGATATAAAGCTGATTAATAATCATATTAAAAGTAAATGACTTAAACATTTGAACTAAAGGTAAGGGTTGTAATATTGAGCAACAATGTAAAAAGGAAAAAATCCTTCTGCACGAAAATTACAAAAAAACTGAAAAAGAAGACCAGAGTTTTGAAAGTTAAAGGTAATTTTTATATATGCTAACATTAATCAAAACACTGTTGTGGCATTATAAATTTTATACAAAATTAGAGCAAAGGACCTTTTGGGGAGGAAGGATACAGTCACAATGATAAAAATCAAAATAAGTCACACACACTCAAAACAATTGTAAGGTATCTAATTACTGAATTTCAAAGAAGCAAAATAAATATTGATAGATGTACAAGAAGAAATAAATGAATCAAAAAAATAGCCATAGATTCCAACAACTTGCTCAATAGGTAAGAAAAAAAGTAAACAGAGTGAAGAAAGATTTATCAGAGTTGATTTTGTTATCTGAAACATACTTACAAAATATGCCATCAAAAACAGGAGAATACATTTTTTTTAAGTTAAGCATTGTATCTTACCAAGAATGATGAAAGGTTTTGGTTTTTTTTTTTGAATAATAGAAAAGGCTTAATACATTAAAAAAGATACAAGAAATAAAAACAGAATGTTTTCACTGCAAGAGAATTAAGTTTGAACCCAATAACAGGGAGATCTTCAATCTATCTAAGAAAGCAAAGGCAAATTAAAAATGTTTTTAATTGAATAAAAGCGTAGCTTATCAAAATTTGTGAGATTTTGATAAACTAAGAGAAGATATAGTACTATATTTCTATATTAAGAAAAGAATAAATGTCTCAAATTAATGACTCCCATTCAGAGATTAAAAACTTTGGGCCAGGGAGATGGCTCAGTGGAATAAGCACTTTCCTGGCAAGCACAAGGGTCTGAGTTCAATCCCCAGTTCCGCAAAAAA
>NW_004524601.1:14655440-14686580 GCF_000260255.1 Octodon degus
AGTGCCTGCTTAGGCAGATGAAAGGACTGGGGTTTAATCCCCGGTGAGCCATGCTGGCCCCACCCCTGAGCCTGTGGAGACAGCAACTGAGACTGGGCGTAGAGACGCACAACTTATAACCCCAGGGCTTGGGAGGCTAAAAGCAGGAGGATCACTCTGAGTCCAAACTGTGTAGTGAGACCCTGTAGACTCTGTACTAAATAAAAATAAATAAATAAATAAGCTTATTATAAAGAAAAATGTATGTAAATATCAGAACAGAAATCAATGAAAAAGGGAAGAAATAAGGACAAAAACTAAATCGTGGCAGTTTAAAAAAGACAGTAAAAATGAAATAAAGAAAACAAAGCCACTCCAGCTCATAAAGAAGCGGGTAAAGAAAAGCAAGTCATAAATTATTGATGTTTGTAGTTAGATAATATGCCATCACTAGAGTAGCTGTAGCCCCAAAGGATAATAAAGGATAACTGGGAGCTCTGTGTGTAAGTTATAAAATTTTCCTGAAAGGGAAAAAAATTCTCTAAAATATATAAACTGTCAAAGCTCTTTTAAAACTGAATAACAGTCTAAATAAACATAAATGAAAGAAACTGAAATTTAAAAACTTCATATCAGGAAAATTCTAGAACCAAATGTTTCATGAATAATTTTTTTTTTTTTTCAGAACCGGAGATTGAACTCAGACCCCTGTGCTTGCCAGGGAAGAGCTTATTCTACTGAGCCATCTCCCCGGACCCAAAAATTTTATATAAGAAATTACAAAAAAAAGAATCAAAATGAAAACACAAATACTTTAAGAAACGTGGTCCAGTAATTCACACTAACTTGCATGAAGACACCACTGTCTTGATTCCAAGAAGACCAAGACATTACATGAGAAGAAAATCACACAGCAACATCTGCTTTGCAAAATTCTAAGTGAATTTTTGGCAAATTCAATATAGTGTTTTACATATGCAATGTTGTCTGCTTATCCTAAATGTATTCATTCCTGATAAAGTTTCTCAGGAGACTAGGAATAGGAGAGAATTTCCTCAGCCTGATGAAAAGAATCTGTAAAAAAATTCAGTTGGCCTTAGCATAAATGTTAATAAACCCAATGCTTTTTTTTGAGGTCTAACAAAGCAAAGATAGCTAATCCTTTTATCCAACACTATACTACAGATTTCAATCACATAAGTGTATAAAAAAACCCCACTCATACTGTTTGAGAACAAGACAATCTATGTAGAATATCAGTTTCCATGTAGAAAAATATAAACTACTGGGCCTAATTGATTTTAAAAATATAAAATGTAACATAAATGAATATATATGAGTTACTTTTCCATATACTTTGCATATCAAGTACTCAAAAATTGAAATTACAAAATACTAAGTACAATAGCATAAAATTATGTAAAGCCTAAGAAAAGCCTGAGAAATGCACTGAGAATTACATTATATTGGAAAGTGCAATCAAGAAAACCTAAATAAATGAACAGATAGCATCTGATTCAGGAGAAAACATTTAGTATTATCAGAAGGTTACTTGTGCCCAACATGAGCTACAAGGTTAACAGAAGGTCAGTGAAAATTCCAGCATGGTGTTTTGTTTTTCTAAAAACACTGATAGGTGAATTCTCAAATACATGACAATTTGCTAAATTTAGATTAGCCAAAACAATTTAAATAGAAGAATGAACACATAAAACTAACATGACTGATTTGACAAAAAACTAAGGGAACAAAATCAAGAAAGAATCATAGACAACAGGTTAAAGAACAGGAAAGAATCCAAAAGTCAACTCACAAACTATATTCGATAAACATTAAGTGAAAGATTCAAAACTTTTGGTAACTCTGCAACATAAGCACATAATCTGGAGATTTTTATATCTAATGCTAAATGTAAGATACAATAGAAATATTAAAACAACACAAATGAGCTGAAGAGGTTTTATATGAAAACAAGAGTCTAAAAAACTAGTGACAGAGTAAGTCCATGGGACATTTGAGTGCTTGCAACTCTGCTAACACTGCACTCGGGCAGCCCATGCTGTCTCCATTTGGACAACCAGTAGCTGCGTCTCACGCATCCCCAGCCCTGGCCAGACTTTCCTACATCACAGTGGTCTCCACTGAAACCAAACATGACTTCTTGAGTAGAAATTGAGATCAGGCAAAAAGTGAAGTGGAATCAGAGTACTGTATCGCTCTCAAAAAATAAAAATGCTGTGATATGTCTGGTAGCAAAACAAAGAGACCAACTTGGTGAGCTTTTTGCATTAGAAAACAGTGAATATTAGACAATTAATTACATTAATTTAGGATAAATTGAGTCTATCAAATGAGAAGGAAGGCTGTCATAATACTAAAGGTATATGTAACAGAATGAAAGATGAATCCGTATTTCCATTTCCAATATTTAAAAACATTTTATATTTCTCATTGCAATACAAACTGAACTAGGTCAATCTTATACTTTACCTTACCTAGATTTGTCAAGAACAAATTAACTAAATTGCTATTTAGAATTTTAGCTCAACATTTATTTTCATAGAAAGTTGTTAATGATACTTTGAGCAAAGGCAGTCTACAAAATAATCTTCATTTATTTAATTCTTGGATTGAATAATCATAGAAATATTATTTATGAATGTATATATTAGAGATGTGGTGGGATTTCAGGAATTTTGATTAGTCTGATTTACTCATAAATAAAACACATGTATATTGAAATAGCATATATCTAAAACTTTTCTTTTAAAAACATTATGTCATGGGAAAAAAGAAAGAACTTTTACCAATAATTTCTGATTCTCAGAAAAACAACCAATTGGTGAATTTTCATAAGAACTGGAAGCATAACGTGGTGTAAAGATCAAGCTCAAAGTAGTTGCATCGAATAATAAGGCAGTTCTTCTCATTTCGCAGAATACTCAGCACTCAAAATACAGCAAAGCTGTTCACAGCTAGGTGTTCTGCCAGCCTGGGCAACACAGTGAGATGCATGTTTAAAAAAGTAGTAAGTTTTAGTTTTGTAAAATGCACACCATTTAGGACACTACTGCATATCCCTAATAAGAAGCGATTTTTTTAGTTTGAAAAACTGAATGAGCAAAAGTTTCTCTTCCAACGGGCCAAGGAGAAGTTAAAGTCACCCTACCTTTCTGTTCCTCTCTTCTCTGCTTTTCTGCCGCTGCCCTTCTAGCTTCTGTTCTCTTTTCACGTCTTCTGCGATCTTTGTCAGAAGGAACATCTCCCTCGTCTTCCATTCCTGCAGTGCACAGTGTTGTTACACTCAGTATGTGTTCCCTACCTATGATACCTTTGCATTTTGTCCCAACAGGAAAGTTAGGCAAGTCGGGGTCTTCACTAAAGCTGCTCAAGCATAATGAAGGAAAGCATCTGTTTTACTTTATTTTATTTTTTAAATTTATTTTATTTTTTAATGGTACAAACTTTTTATTTTTATTTTTTTTGTGTGTGTTTCTTTTTCAACAAATAACACACTGCATATATTCTTCTTAGTGGTTAATTGCTGTACAAGATGCGGACTTGAGATTCTATTTATAAACACCATTAGAACAAATCATTCTATTCATTAAGAGAATGCAACTATATATCCATCCTAACCACTTTAAATACAGATACAAAATGGACATTCATCTGTATACCCCATTTTTTCTAAGTTCCGTTATTGAATATTATAGGTGTGTAAACTCAGCAAAATATTCTAAAAGAGTCCAGTAGCCCATAATAGCATTGGGTCTTCTGTTTAACTGGCAATGTCAGAAATTATTGACCTGAGTCCCCCACAGCTCAACCTAACAGCATGGCTTTACTTCCTATATTTCGTCTTCATACTTTTCTACTGGATGGTTAAGACCAAGGTAAAGCAGGACCTGTGCAACAAGAGTTGTAGCTTTTGGGTCTGAAAAGGTCAGTGAAATCCCCTCAGGATTTATCCTGAGATCCTATACCTCAGATTGTAGAACCTTTGTCAGTGCAGCCATGTGGATGAGTCCCAGCCATTGCTTGGCCAATGTGCTCTCTGTGAAAGCCTGAGAGAGTGTTTTCTCCCCATGTGACTCTCCTTAGGCTCACTCTACGTCATCAAATGCATCTGTTTTAGAATGGGCTTCCCTCACTATACTCTCATTGGGAAGGAAGTATGATTATCTTTATTAAATTAAATTTTTATTTTTACCTTTTAAAAAAATGTATTTGGTACAGGGTCTCCCTATGCAGCTCAGACTTACAGTGATCCTCCTTCTTTCAGCTTCCTCAGAGCTGGGATTACAGATGTGCACCACCACGCCTAGTCTCCATGACTGGCTCAGTGGGCCTGGGGTTGGGGCCGGCACTGCATGTGGTGCCGGGGTTGAACCTGAGTCTCTGCATTTGCCTAAATTTTAAATATTTCCTCTACAAGTTGAGGGTTTACATGGCACTTAAATAAAGTCCAGTAACTTTCTCACACTGCTTTTTTAAAGTGGGGTTGACACATACATAGTCACATATAGTTTATTGCATTCACCTCATTATTTTATGTAATAACTTGTATTGCATAAGTGTGAAGAAAGTGTAATGGTGTTATGGCTTATATCTGGATGTTCCCCAAAGCCTTCTGCAGTCATTGGAGGCAGGCTTTTCAGAGGTGGCTGAAACTGGAGCTTGTGGTTAACTCATGGTCTAATGCTAGGATTAAGGGTGAGTGCTACACCTGCCTTAGGGCAAGTAGCCTGTGTACAATGGAAGGGACAGCACGAGGCTCGTTCCTTCTGCTGCTTTTGCTGTCTTCCACAGCCATGCACTGTTGCCCCTCTGCCATGTGTCACCCTGCCTTGGAGCTAGTTGAGTATGGACTGAAACCTCTGCAATCTAGAAGCTAAATAAACCTTTCCTCCTTTAGCTTGAGTGCTGGGTATTTTGTTCCAGTAATGACAGGAAAGTAAGGCAAATGCATCTAAATTATTTAGAATGAAATTACTTCAATCTGATAGTGAAATCATCTATAAATGGAAAAATTTATACACAAAAATTCTCCCCATGTTTTAAATATGTTACTTCTCACCTCTTCAATTTTTCTCCGAAGAGTAAGCTTTCGTCGCAAGTGATCCCGCTGTCTTCTCTCCTCTCGGTCCATCCGGAGGAGGCGTTGCTCTTCTGCTGCACGCTCAGACTGTTCTAATCCTTTACTTATCATATCCAAATATCTGAGTAAGAATGAAAATGTCACTGAGGCTGAATCAGCTGTTTCCCTCATTATAGCACACCTTCTAAGATTCTCTATCTCTTTTTTCGACTTAAATTTTTGAAATACAAGAATTCTTTCTGTCAGTCCTGCTAATGGGCCTTCAAGCCAGTCTGAGTCACAAACTGTTACACATTTTTAAAATCTTCCTATTACATGTATATTAGTTACCAAGGCAATGATGCAGCCTGGAACAAGCTATCACAAGCATTTTGTTGAGTAAGTATTCATAACTCAGTAGATTTAGAAGCACTGATTTGCAAAGAAAGCTAATAAAATTGAAGCAATGACTTTAAACACAACAGAGTACAATAGTCTTGAAGTTTCTGAAAACAAACCGAGTACTAATTTCCTTAAAATCTATAAGTCTCTGCATAAATCTTTCATCTACTGTTGGGGGTCTCTGTCATATCAATACATCCTAAGGCACCTCCATGAAATGAAACGATAAAATATAAGTCAGATAATGGATCACAATCTCTCACTCTATTTTCTTCAGATTTAATGCTGTCAGTCCTTAAAAACGGATCACAAAAGATTTTTGTTATTTGCTGCATGGGTTGAAATTTTTTCTTTCTTTTTTTTTTTTTGTAGAATTTTAAGTTAGGTTTTCCCTTCAATTATGTATGCGCAATATATCCTGTGTTCTCAAAAGGCTCGATGTCTGTGGTCAAAACTTCTGGGTATAGTCTTGGCTTGGTTATAGGTTTCCCAATTCCTGTTCCTCTTGGTCTTCCTTGCTTCATGCCACACTGCGGGCTACAGGGAAAGTGTCCTGCCTAGATCTTTCCCGTATGTCCAGTTCATATGAGTCATTACATAGGTATGAAATGCACCCTGACTCGGCTCTTACCTGTGCCTTATTAACCGC
This sequence comes from Octodon degus, assembly GCF_000260255.1. Classification (NCBI taxonomy): domain Eukaryota; kingdom Metazoa; phylum Chordata; class Mammalia; order Rodentia; family Octodontidae; genus Octodon; species Octodon degus. The sequence goes on from NW_004524601.1 coordinate 14,661,551, forward strand.
TCCTGGTCCTTAATTGATTGCGTGCCCTCACGCAGCAACCAGTGCTGGAACTGTGCGACATCGAAACATTCAGGTAACGTGTTGGTTTCATCCAATTTCTGTAGCTGTTTGGCAAGCATTTTCTATTTATAAAAATATGTGCAATATAAATATTTAATATTTTTTGCACTTTGCAGGAATAAACCCACTAAACCCCCTACATTTTATTAATGATGAATTCTTCAACAACATTTAAATCTATTCTTTAGAGACATAATAAAACCAAAATAAAGATTTTTCTATCTGAAAATAAAAATATATATATTTCTCCTCTAAAATACATACAAGTATCAAAATATAAAGGAAAATGTCTAAGCAAAGAAAAAAGAGGGAAGACCACACAGTGAAAAATACAGTGAGGGGTCAGGGAGATAGCTTGGTAGAATAAGCGCTTATATAGCAAGCGCAAGGTCCTGAGTTCAATCCCCAGTACTGCAAAACAAAAAACAAAAAAAAAAGAAAGAAAAGAAAAATACAGTGAGGTTATTATTTTTATGCTACTCTATTAATTTTAGAATATAAAAATGTAAGGTCAGTCTTTCCTCAGTTTGAACTCTCCTGTCCTGATGCTGAGTTCACACTCACATACACGTTTATGCGTACACACCCCACATACAACTCCAAATCAAAAATCAAAAGGAAATCACTGTCACTCAATTTGCACCCAAAAAATACAATTCACTTTTAAAGAGAACATTTTCAGCTAGATAAATACAAGTGTGTGTGTGTGTGGGGGGTACAAGGACATGGTGTACAGGACTAGGAGACACTTGTAGGACAGCACCGATACTCATAGTTCCTTCTATTGCTTTAACTGCTTTGGGTTCCAGCTGTAGAATTCTGATGTCACAATAGACACTTTTTATTGGTCACAACTCAGGTAGAATTAATGCATTTGCCCGGCCACTTAATTACCAAATTATCTCACAACTACTGATGGTGTAGTAACATTGACTTTTCCTTCCCTTTCTTGTTCAAATATAGTAACCTCCAAGATGTTGCTTATTCTTGCTGTAAGTTTTCATTTAGAAAAATATTTATTTACTCTGTCAATAAGATCACAATATTATAAGACAATATTTTACAAACTATTCTTCCAAACTATTCTTCCAACTGATGTAAACCAAAATTAAGTGCTGAACTTACTTGTTCTCTTACATAGTTCCTTTCAAAGTCTAATTTTAAGTTGGTGAGATACTGCCTGTACTTATTCAGTTCCCTTAAGCTACACACAATCTGTAAGTAAAAAGAAAAATATATAGATGTCATAACTATGTAAATACGTAACAGTGTCAGCAACAATTATCCAGAGGAAAAATTAGTTTTGATGTATAATTGAATGACATTTTGTTATCAAGTAATAAACTGCTGGTGAATTAATAGGTACTATCTCTTCACATCTGTTAATCAATAATAAATTTCAGCCCAGAAATATTATTTTAATAATATCACCTATGGTTTAAAGAAAAATACTCTCAATTAGGTGCCATTCTTATCAAATATTATCAAAATAAATATGATTAAAGTAATAATAATGGCTATTAATTATAGTGCAGTTGTAATTGTAAATGGGATGATGTTAACTCCAGTAAAAATTATTTCATCAAGATTCTTACAAACTAAAGTTTTCTATACCCATATTGCATTTCACAATTTAATATATAATAATATGTAATAATAATCACACATTAATTCATATCTGTATATATTTATATACAAGACAAGTACTCAGTCCCTTTGGAGACAGAAAGAAAGCTATAACTAACCATTACTATATCTGTACATCATCAAATTGTTCATCAATAATCTTTTGATTTTATTAAGAAAAAAGAAAAAAGCTATTTCATTTACAAACAGCTGTTGTCAGATTTCCTTTGACCAAAATTCTGAGTGTGTCGTGGATCTGAGTGTGAATTATCCTCCCACAATCAAGGTGAAGGTGACTGTGGGCCTTCACTGAGCTATAGGAGCAGATGTACACCAAAGTGAGAAGACTTTTATTTGAAGAAAAGTCATCTTCAACCCACCTTATTATTGTTGGTGACATAGCCACCTTTCTTCAGTCTCCTCAGAACATCTTTGCGTCGATAATATGCTTTTAAATGTGGATCGTGCAGACTTTTATATTGGTTTTCCAGAAGTCGACAATAAGGGTCTGTCAAGTTAAAACCATAGGAAGGTCGAAAAAGCTGCAAACACAGAATCAGCGATGTTACCAATGCAAAAGTAAGGCATTCTTATTTCTGCATAACCCATAGCAGAGGGCAGAAAGTAACACACGTGGGAAGAACCTGAACTGGGAAAACCACCAACAGGAAAATTTACTTTGAGCAAGTAACTGCCTTTCCCGTTTACTTCTGCTCATTTGTATGAATGATTCCAGAGACTCAGCCTCACTGGGTAATCTCTTCACATGACTCACATCAGCCTCTGGCCCAGACGCTACAAAGACAATGGGAACAGAAAAGAAAGGGAGCTGCGGATAAGTTGCTCAAGGTGGAAACTAATGCTCGGACCCTGTCTTTTCTGTTCCCTCGCCCAAATCAAGGGCCCACGTGCAGAAACTGAAGAATGGTGTTAATTATAATATTTCGATCATCTAAAATAAAAAGAATATGAAATCACTATAATAAAATGATACTAGCTGAAAAAACAATGAGCAAACCTTAAATATTAAATATTAAATTTAGAGAGTCATTGTATCTTGAGGTGTTTAAGGAAAGGTAGTGTTTTCTGATTGCTAAAGTCACAAAAAATTCAAGGTTTCTTCTATAATTTATCTCATCTAGGGAACCTATTTTAAAGCTTATTTATAAGAAGCCAGGTTTCTTCATATGTGTAAGAGTCAAATAAAACCTTACAAAATTTTATGAAAGGAGAAAAAGATAATCAGTTGTCAGGTGTTTTTTTCTTTTACTTTAGAGGAAAAGTCTGACTTATTTTGTCTGTTTTAAGGAGTGAAACATTCCCAAAGGAAATTTTGGGGATGCACTCTTAGTTAATTTTTCAAAAGTAAATGGCAAATGAGCTGGAGAGATAGCTCAGTAGACTAAGCGTTTGCCTGGCAAGTGCAAGGTTCTGAGTTCAAGCCCTGGTACTGAAAAAAAAAAAAAAAAAAGATTTCATTTTGAAGGGGAAAGTGGAAAATGGAAGTAAATTTCCAACTTTCAGTTTTTTTCTTGTGTGTGTGTTTCTGTGTGTGTGTGCCTCTGTGTGTGTGTGTGTGTGTGTGTATGCAGGGTCTCACTACACAGCTTGGACTCCTAGTGACCTGTTTTCTGCCTCCCGAGTGCTGAGATTACAGGGGTGCACCACCATGCCCAGACTCCATCGCTGGCTCAGTGTGCCCTGCAGCAGGGCTGGGATGGCATGCGGTGCCAGGGATTAGGCCCTGGCCCTTGCACTTACCTGAGAAAGTGCTTAGTCCACTGTGCTGTCTTGCTGACCTTTCCAACTTTTAATACCTTATTTCAATCCAAGTAATTTAAAAGAACATGTCAATGTTGTCTTTGTATTCTTTTTGTTTTAAGTTTTGCCCACATAAACACAAGCTTTGGTCTAAAGCAATGCTAAGAACTAGGTCAACAGTAATTCAAATATGCGGAAGTTCTGGAAAACCAGAATAAAGTCTCCTGTTTGCAAGCGTCCAACACAATTCATGCCAACACTCACCTTTGTGTGCTAGTCTGCTTACAACTGCAAGAGCATTTGTGACTGCTGTATGCACTCTGACTACAGCGGCAACTTCATTCCAATTCTGAAAACTCAGGACATTGACTGGATGGAAGCTTGCAAATAACTCCCAGAAAGCAGGGAGTATGGCTCTGTCAGATAGCTCTACCTTGACATTCAAATGGCTCTTTGTAAATCTCTGATCTTCCATCTAATGCCAACCTTTAATCCTTTCCAAACAGCCTAATCAGAAATCTAGACTCCCTGATCACCAAATGGATCCCCAGGAAAGCAAAGAAAAGAATTCTACAGCATGAACACTTGAATTCAGTGGAGCTGAGTATGAAGCCAACATCTCCCTGGGGGAAAAATTATAAGTCAGGAAGGGAATTAATTTTCTCTTTTAGACAGTGATACTTATCTATCAAAATGGTTTAGATGTTGTATTTTAACAAGCACACAGTTCTTAAGATGAAACTAGATTACTTGCCCTGCGAATAGAACACTTCTTAACAAATCCACTTATTACAATTAGGGTAACCCTTCGATTATTAAGGTGAATAATTGGACGTGATTAAGACATTCAAACAATAATAAAGTATTACTTCATCAAATAGATCACATTGAGAAAAGAATAATCTCACAAAGTTGGCCTTTGGAGATTAGGGGACTATGTGTGTACCTAAGTATAATGAAAGGGAGATATTTTGGGAGAATTAATGTAATAAGGAATACAGAGAAGAAATTTAAAAAACTTTCAAAATTTTTTTTCTTTACTCATTTTAATGAGGAAAAAGATAAAATAGCAATGAAACAGTTTCAAAATAGGTTAGTAGGACAGTTACAATAAGTAATACATTGCATGTAATTGTCTTCATAGTAGTTATTCAGAGGACAAAATGCAGACATGATATCTTGTCTAAACAATATTACTACAAACCTTTCTTCTCAATGAACTAAGAGAAAGTACATAGTTCCAGGGTAAACACTGAGGGGAATTGACTGATCTTGTCAGATAACAAAAGTTGCATTTTTAGTTATATAGGTCTTGCTTTTACTTGGTCTTAAGCATCCAGCAGAACAGTGTAACCACGAGGTATAAAAAATAAAGCTATATTAATATATTGAATTATAAAAGGCTCAAGTCAACTTCTGAAAATTGCTAGTTGTGCTGATAACTCACTACTGTTATGGTCTGTTGGTCTTTATTGGGTTATTTTCCTAAAATCAAGTACCTATATTCTTTGCACTGGCATCCAGTATGAAAAGGTCCTTTAAAGACTTCCCAAATACAGCTTGTCTAACTGTAAAGGGACACACATCTCTGACAAAACAAGACAAGTGGATATGTTGGGAGCCATGGAAGCTAGGAAATTGATCAAATGTGTGTAGGCGGGACTAGACCTCAATTCTTAAAGCAAACAAGCTACCTCAGTCCTGAGATAAACATCCTGTCTAGTTTTAAAGACTTTAAAAAATTATTAATATACTTCGTATATGTGAATTAGCATAATAAATGCAGACAAACGACAAAACTAAATTTGTATACTAATGTGTATCATTAACCACTAGTAATACAATAAATTTCAAGCACATTTTAGGAAAACTGATTTATGTAGATGTGGCTTAAATTCTTTTACATTGCCTTATTTTTTAACTGATACATAAAATTCATATGTAATCACAAAAATAGATTGCATAGTGTTCAAGTCAGGGTGAACATATGGATCTCCACAGTATGTACTATTGCTTTATGTTGCAAACATTCAAAATGCTTTCTTCTAAATCTTTTAGACAAAAGGAAAAGAAAGCTACAATGTTGTTAGCTAGTCATTCTACTGCACAATAGAGTGCCAGAATTACTGTAACTTAGCTTGCTCTATTTTTGAACAGATTAACTTTGAAAACCTTAAATTCTAATATTTTTCAGAAAGGATGCATATTTTAAGAAATCGTGTTTGCTACATATTATAGATTGAATACGCTCCCCTAAAATTCCCTTGCAGCAGTCTTAAATTCTAATGTGTGACTTTGAGAGGTGGAGCTCAGGGAAGACACTAAGCCGTGAGGGTTGAGCCCTCCAGAGTGAGATCTACGCCCTTATAACAGCCCTCAGTGAGCGTGACAGCTGTCCTTCTGCTATGTAGGGATTACAGAGGCCCTAGCCAGAACTCAACCATGGTGCCACCAACACGTCAGCCTTCCAGCATCCATAATAATAATAAATTCTTGGCGTTTTTAAAGTACTCACTGTGCTTTGTCAGCCCAAACTGACTAAGAAATTAAGCAAGTATAAGTACATTCTTGTAGAACATTTTAATGATACTAAACCAAATAACCACTCAAGAACCTAAACTCCAAAATCTGTTCTTACTCAAGTTGTGGGGATGGAAGAGGGCTGACGATTAAGACATGAGAAGGTTTAAGGGAAGAAGCCATCATCCTACAGTATAATTAAATGTTGAGTTAGAACATTCAAACCCCAGACTTGATTCTAAGCAGAGATAAGCTCCCCGTAGGCTGTGAGAGTTCACAAAGAATCTTGACGAATAATTCCAATTCCTCAGTTGGGTTGAAGAAAAAAGGGCAGTGCAGGTTTGGGGACAAGGTTGGCCGAAGAACAAAAGCATTGGCATGTAATGGATGTGTGAGTGTTAACAGACATCATCCAGAAGAAATTAAGGCTATTTTGGATAAAGACTGGAAAGAGTTTGGGGAAAATCATGGGGCTGTGCGCCCTCTCGTACACAGGCTACAAAGTCTTCCATTAAGTTACTCTAGCTTTAGGAAATCATTCCAACTCTACTCTTTTTTTAAAGCCTCACATATGAAATAATATTTAGCTCAGAACATAATAATATGTTTTATAGAGTGCTGTTCACGTTACTATTGTTAAAATCGTAACACCCACTTAAATGCCACTTGAATAGCCTTTCACTTTTCAGTCAAATATATTTCTAAGCAAACCAAAACTCACTACATAGGTATGTATGAGATTTTATTATTTGAAACATTAATGTGCTTCCATAATTATAAATTAGGGCAAGACTAAGGGATTCAAACTCGATAAAATTTCTTCTTACACCTTCTCAAACAAAAGCCTGGGGTAGAGGAGGCTTTCACCGTGCCCCCAGGAATTTGTCAAACTCCATCCATAGCATTCGGATGTTGTCACCACCCAAACTAATGTGGGAACCTTGGCGACCAGGTTACCTTTTCGCTTAGATTCGTGGTGAAGAACCGAGGGTCAGTTCCGGGGATCACAGGCAGCTTCACCCCCAGAGGCAGATCCAGGAGATGAGCCGCCCCCACTTCGGCAAAGGGGGTTTTGTGTGCCCCCTGTAGGACAGAATCAGAGGGGTGTCTCCGGGAGTTTCACTGGAGACCAGGCCTCCTCACTCGCTCCAGCCACCCAGAGAGAGCCCACTTAACCAGGCGCTGCCGGCACCTGTGACCCCCAAGCCCCGTGACCCCAACTCCAGGGTCCCCTAAAACCGATGACCCCAAGTCCCAGGGTACCCCCAAACCCGGTGACCCCTGTCTCAGGATCCCCCTAAGCCCCATGACCCCTAACCCTATGACCGCAAGCCTCAGTGTCTCCCAAAATCCGTGACCTCAAACCCCATACCCCCAAGCCCCAGCTTCGCCGAGACCATGTCCCCCAGCTCCCGCTCACATCTCCGCACTGCCTGCTGTCGGAGGTCAGAGCGCCGGTTGCCGTCTTGGAGGCGGCGCCGCGGGCGACCTTGGCGCAGGTGCCCAGGTACAGCTCCATGCGGCCGGCGTCGCCCTCGTCCCCGCTGCGCCCCCTCTCGTCGCCTGCCAGGACCCCACTGGCCACAGCCCGCGAGGACGCTCCGCGTTCCAGGCAGAACGCGGGCAGCCCCACCCCAACCCCTCTGGGGTGGCCAGCAGGGGCCCAGCTTCACTCCCTGCTGGGGTGGGAGGGTGGGTGGGGGGCTCCCCGGGACATCGAGGCTCCCTGGGGCACCGCCTGCGCCCACGCCGGGTCCGCTGTCCCCTCTGCCAGCCTCCTCTGGCCCTCTCTGCCTCGAGGCCTGGCTACCCTCCCCCCACTTTATCCGCCTCCCCCAGCCCCCTTTATTTTCTTTCAGGCCCCTGCGAGGCCCCAGCCTCTTGGAGCCTCGGATTCAAGCTTGGTTCCCCTCTTCACAGGGCTGATGAGGCCTGCGTGGGGTCGGGCTTCCCAGCTGCTATTTCTGGACTACACAGAACTAATTCCTGCCTCCCTGAAGAGTTCAGCAACCCCTTGGATGCCTTCAGGCCCCATCACAGCCTTGGGACAGACACCCTTGTCAGCTGTCACAGGGGTCCAGGGACTGCTCTGGTCACCGCTGCTTTTCCTCTGGGCGGTGTTCAGGGGTCTTAGCGCCCAGCCTTTTTCTACGTGATTGTCTCACACTCCTTCACAAGAGCGCAACAAAACAAAAGGGCTCATTTTCCTTCAATACACTGTTTCAGTGGCAGCCTCAACATTTACCCCGGACAGAAACTGAGGGATAGTTCTGAATATTTCCCATTCTTCTTGTGGGCTACGTTCAATTGAATCCTGAGTCCTGATAATTTATTTTACCACTGAAATTACACGGCCGTCAGCACACTACTCCTTCAGATAAGCTGCTTATTATTTGTTTGCTTGTGCCTTTGCCAGATCCTGTAATATCTCCCTGTTGGCTTTACCCTGAAGGTCTATCTTTCATCAGACCGGTCATTTCCCTGGCTTTAAAACTGTAATTGCCCCCAAGAAGACTCAGAGCATGTAAAAGACTTAGTACTTAATCTCTCTTTTGGTTTCTTATTACTGGTCTAACAAATTACCCCAACTTTAACGGTTTAAAATACCACTAGTTTGCTATCTTACCTAATGGAGGTCAGTACCTGAAAATGAATCTTAACTGGGCTGAGTCCAAGGAGTTGGATGGGCCGCGTGGCTCTGAGTCCTACTCCATAGTCTTTATCTTCGAGAGGTTGCCCCTTCTTTATCCTTCAAATCCAGCAGAACAGAATCTTTGCCTCCCTCAGACTCACATCTTTACCTCCCTTTGCTACAATGAACAAATCTTTCTGGGCCCATCTGGATGATCCCGGATAGTTTATTTATTTTAAAGTTAGCTGGTTGGCAATCTTAACCTCATTAGTGATCTGGCTATTCTGGGCATAAAATAATGTATGGATCAGGCTTGAAAATGAGGATGTAGACACCTTTGAGGTCATATTCTACTGTCTTTTCTCCTGTGCCAGCCACAATTTCCCCCATATCACCTGTATTTATTGTCTTTGCTTCATAAGAAATCGTTGACAAATTTTAGTGACTTTTAAACAGTTTTTACTTCTCACATCCTCTGAATTTGGTGGAAGTTGTTTTGGTTGGGGTCCCTTTGATTTGGGCTGGATTGCTGAGGTTTACATCACTTACATGACTGGGCTTCCAGAAGGAAAGGCTGGACCTGTTGTGATGGTCAGATCGTTCTGTGTTCTTTTCATCCTGGTAATCTGAATTCAGAATCAAGAGGGAGGAAGCACTGTTGTGCTTTTGTGGTTCTTACCTGTTTGGTGGTATCATATGGGCTGTTGTCACACTGGCTAAAGCAAGTTATGCAGCCAAACTGAGAGTCCACATTAGACACAACCACTCAAAGGTGGTTTACAGCAAAGTTTGCAACACTGGGAGTCAGTGCTGCAGAACTCAGATTATCCTTTGACCGCTATAATTCTTGTTTTTCTTCCATATTTAAAATACATTCAGCCCTCCCAAGACAACCAAAACTTTCATTCAGTAATGTTATCCAGTTTCCAATTTAATATCTTAATATCACAATGTAATATACATTATGTCTAAGAATGAGCACCTTGGATACTACCTTTGTTAATCTGAAGACCTATGAGCTAAAAGTTCAAGTTGAAATAACAGTCAATAAATGAGTAGCACATTTCCTCAAAACTTAAGGGGCAAAATCATGTGACAGCTCACCGCTGTCTCCTTTGGTATAATTCTTCCCATGATGTCTGTAGTTTTCTCTTACACTTTGCTTACAAATTGGCAGCAAGTGCTCCCAGATAATGCTCTGCACCATGCTGGAGTTCTTGTTCCATGCAGCTCCTACCTATCCACCACTCCTTTCCTCATACTCTACAGACATTTGATTTTCTGGTCCCTGGACCCTACCTTCTGAACTCAGGGAGTCTCATGGGCTCCATCCTGTCTGATCTGTAGTCTAGAGACTTCCTTAAGTTGGTAAACTGAGCAACACTATGCCTCATCCCTTTCGTTTGCTGTTTCTCAGAAATCATTGTCTTTCATTGCTTGGTGTGGTGGATTGACAATCAGTGGCCAACTTGTTGCACCCAGCTGAACTGAACCAGAGTGGTGCTGGGTGTGGGAGGCCCACCACATTGTTTCCAGCAGCATAAGAGGCAGAACTAGAGAAGATGAGAAGCCGTTGGGAGCTATAGGAAGCTGTTGGGAGCAGTTAGTTCTGAAGGAGCTTGTCTTGCTGGCTTTCCTGATGAACTTGGCTGTTGTCATCCTTGAGACCTCACTGTTGCTGAGGATGACTTTGGTACTTTCGTGAGGAGCTCTGGTTTTTACTTTGGGCATTGCTTTCTGGTTCCAAGGCTAATTCCTCAGCCTCCTAGCATAGATCTTTCATCCTGTTGGCACAGACTTTGTAGCTTTAACCAATGACTTTTGGGCCTTACCAGAGTAGATCTGTGAAACAGGCCTGCATGAGACATTGTCATATGCTCTTTCTCTCCAGGAGGACTTGTGAGGGGGGCATGGTTAAGGGCTCTGGGTCTTCAGACGGACTCATGTCCCCTTTGTCTTGGGATGCAAGCCCTCAGCTGGATTCTCTGGTCTTTAGTATGTTGACAGGTTTCTTTTTTCTTTCTTTTTAAAAAAATATTTTTAGGGATGGGTCTATAGGATATTCAGGGTCTCACTACTAGGTCAGACTCATAGTGATCTGCCTGTTTACAGCCTCCCAAGAGCTGGAAGTACAGGTGCACATCACCACGTCCAGTCTTTTGCATTTCTTGCACTCTTTTCGTACATGTTTCTTGGGATGACTGTTATAAAATAATTCTATAAATTATGTATTATATATTGTTCTCCTTATAAGCCCCCAAATACTTGATATCTACTTGTTTTGGAAAGCTTTTTTCATATATTCTGCTTTTTGATGTTTCAGGTGAGTTTTAGAGAACCATATTGCCTTGTCGCACTTTTGTTGTAATGAGCAGAGTAGAATTATAAATTCTTTGAGAAATAATCACTCTCATTTTGGGGAAATTTGTGTAAATGAATCTTGATAGACACTCCATCTCAGCCTTAAATAAAGCCCCAGATGGGGCTCATTCATTCTGCATGCCTTGAAAGCAGGGTCATGGATGTGACTATGTATTCTGAAAATAAATTGATTCGAAGATTCCCATACAGTAAAGGATCATAAAGTCAGGTACTGGCTGGATTCCAGTCATAGGGAAAGCAACACTATTTTAATGGAACTGCATATGTGGCTTGATAATGCATTTTCTCTCTGTCTCACTCCCGTACGTTTTCTCAACTTGGATAGGGAGCTTTTTTATGTATTCTCTGAGATTCCTCAAATCTTTCTTATAAGATTTTTTCTACCTTAGAGAGCCAGGCTTATTTTCTGCTATTTGGAGCCCCAAACTGTAGTTCAGACAATAGTCACTGTGCTCCTGAATTGATTTCATTTTTATTTACCATTTTCTAGTGTGACCATATGCGGGAGACTCAAGTGATTTGAATTTCAACACCCCTTTAGGCCTAGTTAAGAAATAAGATCTTTAGGATACTTTATAAAATTCTCTAGCTAAACATAACCAATAGTGCATGTGTGTGCCTCTCTCACCTCCTGAAATAATTCTCGTTCCAACTCACTAATTGTAAGTGCACAGAAAAAAATATAAAAACAATGGAGGTTTTTGATAGCAAGGATGTTTTTTCTACAGGATGCTGCTAGCAGAATATGCCCTGTTGTTTGGAATTACGGATAGTAAAAATTGGGAAATTTAGATTTGTGAATGATGGCCTCTAGGAAAATGCTACACTCTCTATAAACCTCTCAATATCATATAATGTTTTATAATCTAGTCAGCTCCTTCTCTGAAAATGACCACCTACTCACAACCTTTTAATTCATTCCTGAGATCCAGAGTCATATTGTGGGATTGTACTTAGGGACCTGTATCAGCAGTCCTGGGCTTTTCCTTGTGTATTTTACCTCTTTGTCATATGTATGTTACCTTTGAAAGTATTGATAAATCTTGCTAATGGATAAAACAGCTGGGTCTTCTGAGTATAAATTATCAATCTGATTATGATAGTCCTTAAACTTCACTCTTCAGTTAATTGATTCAATCATTTTGATACTTTTTAGAGACATGGAACAAAATAATTTTATGTTGCTAAGCTAATAAACATGTGTGGGCAAAAGATCAGTAAGAAGAAATGTGTTCCATCTTAGCAGATCCACAGATGTTAACCTTATATACACGAAATATTTTATAAAATATTCAGCGCTGAGAACCCCACATTTCCACTTTTCACTGAGCAGTGCATCTTGATGATTATGCCATATGAACGTACTGGGGTTTCATTTCCTTCTAACAGGCATGAAAGGTGTTTAATGCTGTGATTAATATCATTTTGCACTAGTTTTCTACTACGGTTTTGACTTTTTTTGTGTTATAGAAATTCTGTAATGTGCATCTTTTATGCAGATTATAAGATTAAAGTGTATGTCTCTTTTTGTTTTTTTCAGGTGTGTTCATTTTTCCTCAAAGCAGCCCCACCCTTTCATACTCAACAAATGGTTTGTGTATACCAGTAGTGGTCTCTCTACTAAATAGACCTGTCTCATAAGTTGTGGCTTCAAATATGGCTAAAACGAATTATCTGTCTACGTTTACCTCTGTCTATAATCTTACTCATCTCTGTCTCTGTATCTATCATCTCGATCTTTATTCTCTCTCTTTATATTACTTTTAGGGAGAATCGTGTCTTTACTTCTTTGCCCAATATTCGCTTCTTTTATGCTTTATGCAATTTGTGTTCTTGCCAACTTTATACAAAATATGCAGGAATTTTGGTTATATTTTAGATGACACATAAATGAGACCAAGATGAATATAAAAAGTGATCAGATTGCTTATTATGGAGACGAAAGTGAAAAATTTATAACTTCTTATCTTTGAAGAATTAAAGCAAAACCAAGTAATCACTGTAAACCTGAAGTATGCAGTTAGCATAAAAGTATAATAAATTGAAAATAGTCTTGTTCCTGTGAAGCTTGATTATGAATACATGATTGAACACAGTAGCTCCCAACCTCATCTTTTAGAATGGCTGCTTGCAAAAATCCTTCTTGGTTGGCATTGTGGAATTCCAAAGTTGAACCATTCATAAACTGATAACTGCCTTGTGTCTACACCGTTGTGAAGACAGTGTAGTTTATGCTGGTCATCTGTCTGCTTTCTAGGAGTTTAGAATTTGGCCACAGGCTCTATGATGTATGTGTTCACAACAGGCACATAGATCATCAACCTCTTAAAATCGCTAGATCCCATTACAGTATGAACTGTGCTCCTCAAGCTCCCTGTGGAAATCTGAATCCCTCACTCTTCCTATATTTCTCCATGTGACTATTTTGAGATGGAGAATTTAAATAAACAGTTCAATGGAAATGAGGTCATTAGGGTAGGCCAATATGCTGGTGTGCTTACGAGAGTGGGTTAGGACAACCATGCGCAGAGGAAAGACCTGTGAATGCACCTTCTTCCTGGCAACTTTGTCAGATTTCTCATCTCCATAATTGTATGAAAATAAATTTCTATTTTTTATACACCCAGGCTTTTGTGTTTTGTTGTGAGAACACTAAGAGACTAAGCAAGCTAGAAACCTGGAATGTCAGAAGGAATCCTGGACATATCAACCCAACCATTATTTGGTGACTGATTCCATAAACATTGCTAAAACAAATCCTGGCAGCTCCCGTTTATTTTTTCTGTATTTTGGCATCCATTTCTTAGTATTAATCTGTCTACTTGGCCCTGCCCTCTTCTAGCTATGATTGTGGTTTAGCTCTAAATTAATATTTCCCTATACAATATGAGGTATGGAACAATAATGTGCTATGATTTGTTCTTTTTCTCTCTTACTATATCAATTTAATAAATACTTTCCTCATATATTTGTGGTTAAAGTGCTGTTGCATATTATGTCAGTAACATAAGATTTTAACTGTGGTTATTCAACCTAATGCACCAATGCCAATTAAACATTAAATCTATAAATTAATCAAAGGATGAAGATTAGTGATCTAAATAGAAATCTAATTAATTTGTTAAACAGAGTATGACAAACTGCTAGTAACTTCTGGTATTAACTCACTAGATAAGAGTAGTATTTTTTTAAAGTAAAAAGGAAAAGCACAGTAAATAGACTTCAAAATTAGCAAGAGTAAGGTCGGTGAGAGAGCACAGTAGACTAAGTGCTTGCTTATGCAAGCTCAGGGACGGAGTTTGATCTGAGGCATGACTGGCCACGCTGTCCCTGTCCCCAGGCTCACTAAGACAGCCACACAGACTGGGGGTTGTGGTGCATGCCTGTAAGGCCAGCTCTGGGGAGGCTGAAAACAGGAGGACCACTACGAGTTGGAGCTTCATAGTAAGACCCTATACCAAATACATAAAAGAAAAAAATTTAGCAAGGGTATCAATTTATGCAAATTTATTCACTGATATATATATCTCACATATTTGCTTATCTGCATAGATATGATGTGTAACGTATGTATCATGAGTTTGAAGAAGGAGAATATTAAAGTGGAATGATAGATTTTGAGTATGTTTTAATAAAAGATTCTATAAAGTGAAAAATTCTTCAAAATGTTAGACTAGATATTGAGTATCATGTGATCAAACTCATTCTATATACAAGGAAATGATGACTCAGGGAAATGAAAGTAACTTTTGAATTTAAAAATTAGATTAGGGGACAGTTTATAGTTTTAAATCAAGTATGTTAATTTTTCATTAAATGACAATTCAAGACAAATGATCTTAAACTATCAAAGCACCTAAGTAGGTATTTCTTCTAATTGCTAGACTGAAACTAGCATAGAACTGAGATTTTTTAATAAACAAATTTATCACACTACATGTAATCATCACAGAAATATAGTCGCTTTTCAAATGTTTAAAATAATAAATTCAATTAAAAACAAAATGTGGTGGATATATAATCTTTTTACTTTTTACCTTTACAAAACTGAGTTAAAGGAAATTTTTTGTTAAGAAGAAGTAATTATCACCTGTTCATGTATTTTGTATTGTAACTATCCTAATATAACTTTTTAACTACCCTGATAGTTCTATCAGGATAGAACTTTTCAGAACAAGTTTTTTCAGGATTAAAAATATTACAGCATCCTTATCATCTTCTGCCAGCTGCTAATTTCTATTGACATTGAAAAGGATCACAGTTTTATTTAGGAAACTGCTTATCAGCTACTGTTTTTTTTAGGGGCTGCTGGTGGTAGGGGTTTCAAGTAAATAGAGAAGTCTGTGAAAAGTTTTATCTGCAATACAACTTCAAAAGTAAAAAAAGGGAGAACACAAAATAATTTTGGAGACATTTTGCAGGTAAGAGGAAAAAAAGGAAGGGAGGGAGGATGAACAAATACAAATTTCTCTCTGCTATGTTACATTTTCTGAGTTTTGCCTTGTTGATATCGTTCTGGTTGCATTGACACCAGCATATATACTATTTCATATATCTGCATTTGAAATCCTTCAATATCATTTTATTTTCTACATAGAGGTTTTGCTTCTTAGTAAAATGTTTAATCTGTTTTAAAATGTAGTAGTCAACTCATGTTCACTTAACTTCAATATGATGTATGTTTTCAAATTATTTTTGCCATATTAACTGGGATTTTTGCCCTCTCTCTCTGATTTTTTTTATTTTATAGGGAAAATGAAACAAAATTTCCTAACAAAATAATAAGAAAATAACAATACTTAGTACATTACGTATTTTTATCCTCAACTCAAAGGACAACATACTGACATAAAATATGTTCCAAACAATATTAGCATGGACCTTCCTTTTCAATGAACTAAGAGAAAGTAGTAATATAACTTCTTTGTATCCCCCCCCACTTCCTGTTTTCTTTTGAACAATTTCTTCCCATTTCACAGTATCTATTGGACATTTTGGTCCTTATTTACTCTTTCAGTTTGTAACACCAAGAATATGATATGATATGATATGATATGATATGATATGATATATATGATTTATTTTGGAGAATGTTCTCAAATTGCATTGATTTACCTATAAATATCTAAAGTTATAGCTCATTAGTACTTCATTATAAAGGGCCGGGGAGATGGCTCAGTGGACTAAGTGCTTCCCTGGCAAGTGCAAGGTCCTGAGTTCAATCCCTGGTTCTGGAAAAAAAAAAAAAAATACTTCATTATATTAAAAAAGAGCACATCTTTTTTATCCATTTCTCAGTTGATGGGTATTTGAGTTGTCGGCGTGATTTAGTTACTAAAATTTTTGCTGCTATTAACATGGGTGCATACACATCACTGTGGTATGATGTTTTAATCCTTTTGGGACGATATCCAGAGCTTGGGATCTCCTAATCCTAGCTTTTTAAGGGATTTACATACTGAGTTCCACAGTGGGGTTGTACCAGTATAAACTCCCACCAACTGTGAAGGGATCCTTTGTCCACACAGCATCTCCAGCATTTGTTGTTGGTTGATTTCTTGATGACAGCCATTCTTTCTGGAGTGAGATGGAATCTCAGTGCTGTTTTAATTTGCATATCTTGGATGACCAATACTGTTGAACATTTTTTTTCATATATTTGTTATTTGTATTTCTTCAGTTGAGAATTGTATACTCATCTCAGGTGCCCACTTTTGGATTAGGACTTTGAATTTGGAGGTCCAATTTTTAAAATTCTTTATATGTTCTAGATAAGAGTCATTTGTCTGAGGGTCAGCTATCTATTTTTTCCCATTCTTTTAGCTATCTTTCACTCCGCTGGTGATATGTTGATAAAAAACATTTTAATCAGGGCTGGTGAGATGGCTCAGTGGTCTGAGGCACCTACTTAGAACAAGCTGAGCTAAGCAAAACACAGAGACCACGGTTCAATCCCCCAGCACCACAAGCCAGCCAGCCCCGCCCCCTGGTGGGCTGAGCTGGCCACACACACACACAAAATAAATAAATAAATAAAACATTTTAATGAGATCTCAGTTGTTGATTCTTTGTGGTATATTTCATGTGGCCTGGGTTTTTGTTTATAGATTCTGCCTGCATCTTTGTCTTCAAGATTTCTATCTATTTTCTCTCGCAAGAGAAATTTACTGTTTCTGTTTTAATATTTAGATATTTGATCCATTCTGGTTTCAGTTTAGTGCATGGTGATAGATGCAAGTCTAACTTCAGTCTTGTAAAGCCAGATTTTCTAGCCATTTGCTAAAGAGACTACCTTTCTTCCAGTGAACTTGTTTGGTTGCTTTGTCAAAAATGAGTGTATTTGGAGTTGTGTCTACATCTTTTGATCTGTTCCACTGATTCTCAAGTCTGGTGTTTTTGTTTGTGTTGTTTGTTTGTTTTGCCAGTACCATACTGATTTTATTAGAGTAGCTTTGTAGTATAATTTCAAATCAGGGATTGTAATGCCCCCTGACTTGCCTTTGTTGCCAGGATTGCTTTTGCTATTCTAGGTGTTTTCTGGTTTCAGATGAACCTTAGGAATGTTTTCTTTAAGTAAATGAAAGCGTAAAAACGATAAAAGCATATGGAAACTGAACAACACTCTTGCACAACCAGTGGGTCACAGACAAAACTAAAGAAGACATTAAATAATATATGTAATTAAGCAATAATACTGATAAATCATAATGGAATTTAGGGGATGCAGGGAAAGCAGTCCTATGATAGAAATGTATAGTGATGAGCTCTCAGATTAGGGAAGCAGACCAAATTCAAATTACCTAATATTAAACTTCAAAACTTATAGTAAACGAAGAATAAATCAAAGCCAAAGCTTGTATGAAAGAATAAATTACAACTATAAGAACAGAACTTAATGCAACTAAAAACAGTATAAAGAATAATAAGGTGGTCTGGGGATATAGCTCTACAGTCTAAGCACCTGCATGGCAAGCACAAGGACCCAGGTTGAGTTGCTCATACTGCATGCCATGCTGGGCATGGTGGTGCACACTTGTAATCACAGTTCTGGGAAGGCTGAGACAGCAAGATCACTATGAGTCCAAGCTGTGTAGTGAGACTCTGTACCAAAAAATAAATAAAACATTTTTTAAAAAAATTAGAAAAAGGAATCAATAAATTGAAGAGTTTCTTGCAACATTGGACAAAATTGATAAACCACTAGGCCACCTCATCAAAAAGAGGAAAGAAAACACTCAAATTCAAGCAATTGGTAATACCTATTCATGAAAAAAACCTTTCAGAAAATTAGAATAGATGGTCTTTACTCAACTTGATAAAAGCCATCTATACCAACTGCACAGTTAACATCATCCTAATTGGATAAAAACTAAAAGCTTTCACTTTATAAGCAGGACCAAGACAAGGATGTCCACTATCACTGCTCCTATTCCATATAGTTCTGGAAACATTAGCCAGAGCAATTAGACAAGAGAGAGAAATAAAAGGTATAAGGATAGAAAAGGAAAAGGAAGTTAAATTACCACTAGTTTTAGACAACATGATACTTTACATAGATGACACCAAAAGCGCCACCAAAAATTTTTTAGAGTAAGGAACCAAATTCACTCGTGTAGCTGGATGCAAAGTCAACATTCAAAAATTATTAGCCTTCCTGTACACAAACAACAAACTCACTAAGATATAAATTTGAAAAACTACACCCTTCACAATAGTACCAAAAAATGAAATATCCAAGAATCAATCTAATGAGATTGAAGGGGTTATCGGAAAATGGAAGGATATCCCTTACTCATCGATAGGAAGAAATGATATAGTGAAAATGGTCATATTCCCAAAATTGTTATACAGATTTAATGCAATCCCAATCAAAACTATTAGCATGTCCCTGGATTTAAACAATCGTAGTTGCTCTTTAAGTATTTCTTCAGAAATTCTTTGTCATTTTACTGCCTCTCCTTCATGGATAGCAAGGAAATTATTTTTTACTAAATATTCACAATGATGTGCTCTTAATAATTTTATTCTTGCCCAGGAAATGAATATTTTAAAAGCTAGTAATCACTCACAATTCAGCCAAATTGAAAAGCCTGCCAGAGTTATTATTTCTTGAGATTTTAAGGATTAAAACAATAAAAATTTTCTTTAAATGGCAAAGAAAATTCAGGAAAAACATATCATTTAAGAACTAAATATTTCATGAATCCATATTCACATATATACATTCAAATACAATCTCATTATGCTTGGATAGGTCCAAATATTGGAAATATGTTTCAGTTTTATACTCATTTTTAGTAAGTGGTTTGATCAAAAATATGGTGAATGCTCATAAATTTTTTAAAGGTTATTATAATAATTGCTGTATTTCTATTAAGCACATTGTAGTATTTTCTTTCCTTTCAAGAACACTTATGCCATTCTTCTTGCTATTTTCTGGAGCAATCTGGGAGCCCTTTATTGTGTCCCTAGTTGCACCGTGCAGCTTGCCTCTGAATGCTGAATGTATTAACAATGTTTCCATGGCCAGGAATGTGGCCCAGTGGTGCAGCACCTGCCTGGCAAGTGCCAGGTCCTGAATTCAATTCCTGGTACCTCCCTAACCACCTTGCCCCAAAAATGGTTCTGATAGCGGTCATTTTGGTTTGAGGAAGTGCCACAAGTCATAAAGTGCCCAACTTACTGAATAAGGTAGAGGAAGACACATTGCAACAGCGTCAGGAGCCTGCCTTCTTGGATGAGATTGGACTGCAGTACTCATTGTACTTTCTGTCACTCCTTGGAAAGACAGAAAGACAAATTCCAGATAGGCTGGAGAAAATGTTAAGAATGATGGGATAAATGTGCTGATAGCAGGAAGGGGAATATTTTGAGAGCAGTTAATGGCAAATATGTTGTTCACTGTAATCATTGTTTAAAATTTCAATAGTCTCCATGCATGTTGCTTATCCCTTGTATACTGTGATCTATCTTGGCTATCCTTAATAATCCCTGAAATAATTCTTTTTTAGGTAATTAAGTTTATAACAGTTTTGTCTTATGAAGCAATCAGTGTAATGGCAGATTTTAGACTGCTGAACAATAGTTACTAAATGTATCTTATCCAGTTTTGTTCTTGTCTTGTACAGTAATAAGACAAAGCAACTGATTTGCTTAAATTTTAATGCTCAGATGCTTAAGCTATGGTGTGTCAGGCAGTACTTTAATATTTAGCAAGTAATTTACAAACTTACTTTCACATACTGTTACATTTTATTTTGCAATGTAGTATTCACTTTGCTACTAATGATAAGGACTTATAAATTCATCTTTGTATCATAATTGTTTTTATTACAAAAATAGTAATAAGTATTTTTATAATTACTTTAATATTAGTTCAATTCTTTGTTTTATTTTTGTAGAATGTCTGTACAGTAATTTTCAGCTTCAAACTCTTTTTATTGAAATGTTCTTCTATGAAGGTATTTTTCAGTAAGTTATTAAACCCAGCAGAATTGAAAGATGATGCAATATTAACATTTTCATGTTTTCTAAAATGAAGTAAACTTTGGATCCAACTATAATATTGTGACTCACCAGTAAGCATTGGACATGGGCAGGCACTGTAGTAAGCGCTTCATCTGACCTCTCTGGGCACTGCAAAATGGATAGCCTGCAATCTATTTCTCTTCCCTACCTGGGTTGTAGTGAGAGAAAAATAAGGCAGATGATTTCATAAAATCTTAGGGTAAAATAGAAATACAGTATTTGATGGGGAGCTAACTCAGTGGAATAAGTGCTTGCCTGGCAAGCACAAGGTCCTGAGTTTGATCCCTGGTACCACCAAAAAAAAAAAATAAATAAATAAGTTAAATAAATAAATAAATAAATAAATAGGATGGCACTGCATTTCACAAAGTCAATTCTGACCACAATTCTGGTCACAAACTGAGTTGGTTAAGAACAGATTTAAATTTTCCCATTAGGTCAACAGTGAATTCAACTATTGAATTTGACTCGGTTCTCATCCAATTTGATTTGTGACCAGGATCATGGAAAAATTTTACTTCATGAACTGAGGCACCACTGAGTTGTTCTCCCGAAAACCAAACAGATGCCATTCGTATGGGGAGAGTCCTTAGGTATGGAGTGCTTGCAGCAGGGTGCATGGGGTCTGAGGTGGCTTGTGCTTAA
Organism: Octodon degus; assembly: GCF_000260255.1. NCBI lineage: Eukaryota > Metazoa > Chordata > Mammalia > Rodentia > Octodontidae > Octodon > Octodon degus. Next base: position 14,682,705 of record NW_004524601.1, read on the forward strand.
CATACCTAGTATCTATGAATTTGAGTCTTGTCTCCTCAGATAATGTTATATAGTGTATGCGGTTTTCTGGAGATCAAAAGATGTTTATACTCTAAATGCTTGTGGACATGTGTGGTTAATTCACAAATGTTTCTTAGGCCCTCCGTGATGGAGCTGAGCCAAAAGGAAGGTATTTCTGTGAGGAGAGATGATGGTAGATGCAAGCAGGCTACCAGGCCTGCTTTGCCTATGTCCTTCAGCTGCTTATGTCTTTGAAATGATTAGGAAAGCTTCATACTAGATCAGTTCTCTGAATCACGTAAATCTGATTTAAAATCTAATTCCATCCTGGCACTTCGGTACACATCTGTAATCTGAGCATGGTCCAAGGCTGAGGCAAAAAAAGTCACAAATTTGCTTCTGGCTGAGCAATTCTGTGAGAACTTGTCTCAAAACAAAACATCAAAAAAGCTTGTTAGTAGAGGTGTACAGGGATTTGAACTCTTTTACTGCAAACAAACAAATAGTGCTCCTTTAATCCTTGAATTGTCAAACTCCCCTGTACCATGTGCTCACTGAGTTAGCCACTGAGAATGGGCGTGGTGGTGCATGTCTGTAATCCCTGAAACAGGAGGATCATTGTAAGTCCAAGCTGCATAGTGAGACCCTGCACCAAAAACACAAGAAAAAAAATCCTTGAATTGTCTTGGGAGTGAACAATTTGGTCAAGGCTTTAGAATTAGAACAGTGTACCTTTCCCACTTTAGAGTTCTTATATATCATTGTATGTTATTGCCAGGAAAAAAAGCTTTTAGTGATTACAATAAAAATTAAAATGGAAAAAAAAACATATAGCACACTTTCATACGAGGTAGAACTGTTTACCTTAACTCTACTTCTTACCTGAATAGACAGTTAAATTAAGCTTGGTTTCTTAATTTACAAAATACCTGTAATGTTATCTATTTTTCAATCGTTATGGGTAGTATTTTTGAAAGATGAAACAACATGTGATTGATCAATTAATGATCTATATATGATGTTCAGTAAATGTTACTTTAGTTCATCTCCTTGTCATTTCTCAATGGAAGCAAGAGTTACTGTGAGAATTTGAGTATTTGTTGTCTTTTTGTAACCAAAAGACTCAATAGTCCCCTTCTCTTTCCTCATGAATTCACAGATAAAACAGTGTTTCTCTAAATGAATTTTCTAAAATTTTACCAAAGTTACTTCAAAGACAGAATTTCCAGCATGAATAAAGTAGACTATTTTACTGCTAATGAAGAAACTCTTAACAATGAATACCTGAATGTCTAAAGATGTTCATGTTGAATATTTAAAATACTACTTCATTTGAAGCTAATAATAAATGGAAATATCTTTTGACCCTTGCTAATGGGTATAATTCTAATAATGAAACACAGTAACTGAGAAGTATTTATACTTGTCCTTCATTGAAGTACGAGAGTATAGGGAATAAATCTCATAGAAATTTAAGTGCCTTAAATCTTACTGAGGTTTCCAATGGTTTGTGATCCAAGGAACTGAGATACGAATTCTAAGGATAGAAAAGAATTGTTGCATCCATCAGTCATACAGTCATAATACAAGTGGCGTGCTTAATAGTGTCTTTGGAAAGCCACATATTCTTTGTTTGAGTATTCTAGACCAAAATTGCTTATTCTGAGTAGATCTCAGAGCAACAAAAGGGTACAGAATACATCAGGCTTCCAGGAAAGCTTTTCTCCTACTTGACCCATATAAGGTTTGGCAAATATGTTCGTGCTTAGGGTGCCATTGGCACAGATAATATTTGTGGGCTTTGACAGGTTGCTATAGCTAAGCCCAGGACATACACTTAAAGTTTTAGCCCTGTGGATAAGTATTCTATTTTGAAATTATTCTTTGAGGAAAGACTGAAATTTTAACCATAAGTTAACAACTTATCACATATCCTGTGCTGCTCCTTAAGAATGGGATATATGATCCATGATGCCTGAAAGTCGTCCAATCCTGGAAGCACTCCATTAACAAGAAGGAGTGGCGTGTGTGAGGTCAGGCTCATGGGAGCTCTGAGGTGTGCATAATTTCCATAAGGAAGGAAGGCAAATACCTATTGCATCTGTTCTACTTACATGATCGATTCTATCAGCTTTCAGCTAAGACCTTGTGAAAGACCGTCTCCATTGCCAGTTGACTGAGAACAGCAGAGAGAGTCCGGTTTACACATGGCTCTGCAAGATCAGTCGGCATCACCTTCACGTGGGCTGCTGACATGTGCAGTACTACAGATTTTCTCTGGAATGTGTCTCAAGGGCGGCGGTTAAGGGAAATATTTCTGAGATTCTGAAATGAAATTTAAAAATTTTCTCTCAGTGTTAATTTTTAGATGACTAAAAACATAGGAAGCAGAATCATTTTGGAAAACAAAGTTATTTTCTAAATATTCCAAACATGTGACACTTTTAACATTAAAATATTTCTAAGATTTATGATGACAGTATTTAAACACAATGTGTTCCATAAGGAACACACGATGAGTGACTGCGTCACTTGTTTTCCTCTCATGCTGGGATAAAACACCAGGCGCTCACAATGAAGGAAGGAAAGGGTTGCTTAGCTCCCAGCTTGTGGAGGTTTCAGTTCACACTTGTCTGGCTCCAAGGCAGAGTGGCACATGACAGAGGGCAGCAGTTCATGGCAGCAGAAAACAGCAAAACAGGAAGAGTAAAAAGGGAGGAGCAGCAATAGCAGAGGCAGAAGCAGAGGCAGAGAGCCTCTCTCCCTTCCTTGTACTGCCTTCGGGTTACCCATGGGTGTATAGTCACACCCATGATCCCAGCAGCACTCACACCCCTAATCCCAGCATTGGATCATTTTTCACAAACTCTAGAAGGCATTGACTGCATGAGACTTCCGGGGCACAACTAGACCCAAACTATAACAATAACATTTACTTAGATTTAATCATTCCTTAAACACATTTTATTAAGTAAAACATTCAGTTACATGTTTAATGTAGTGGTACATGGCTTATAATCTATATAAATTCAAGTCCCTCTTCTGTGAATCACCATTAATCTATCTTAAACACTGAATAAGAAAATGAAAATTACCCCAGGGCTTGCTGAGACGACAATTGAGACTGGGCATGGTGATGAGAGCCTGTAATCCCAGCTCTTGGGAAGTTGTAAATAGGTGGATCATTATGAGTTTGATCTAATAGTGAGACCCTGAATACCCTGTAAATTCTTCCCTAAAATAAAAAGAAAATGAAAATTAAATTTTGAAGATTCTTGGTGGACAAAATTCTTCATCTGATTTATATGTTCTATACTGTTGACTTGTTTTCAAGGAAAGTAGTACCCTTGAGCTTTCATGAATACTTTGGAACAGGACAAGCACCTATCTTTGGGTTTAAGTAGAGATCTTACCTTTTATGAATATTTCCCTTCAGAAATGTCACATTGTCTTATCTTTCTTATGATATACCCTGTGTGACATTTATTTATTTTGCACGAGACTGTTGCTTCAGCCTACTACCATTCCACTGCTATAGTAAAAATTATTTCTTTCTTTTACTTCAATTAATAGCATTTCCAACTGTTTTAGAATGTGTTTCATGTTTTCAAACAGATATTTCTTATTTTGTACAGCTCACAGAATATGCGTGAATGTTTGTCGCATGAATGAATAGCTTGAAATACTGCATCACCTGACTGACAAGCATAAATTTGTTCCAGTAAACAGGATATAGCCAAGTGCAAAGTAGAAATAATACTATGAAAAACAGGAACACGGGGCTGGAGAGATGGCTCAGTGGTCTAAAGCACCTACTTAGAACAAGCTTAGCAAAAGCATCAGGGACCGCGGTTCAATCCCCCAGCACCACATGCC
>NW_004524601.1:14687195-14693088 GCF_000260255.1 Octodon degus
TATTTATTTTTTTATTTTTTTGGCAGAATCGGGGATTGAACTCAGACCCTTGCACTTGCCAGGGAAGCACTTATTCCATTAAGCCATCTCCCTGGCCCCTAATAAACTTATTTATGCACACACTTTATCATCCATTCTGTCTTTGGAATTTTATTTATTTTTTATTTTTTTATGAATTTGGTATGAGGTCTCACAACGCAGCTTGGACTCATAGTGATCCTCTTGTTCTCACCCACCACCCCGATGCTGGGATTATAGGCATGCTCCACCATGCTCGGACTCTGGAATCTTATTTAAAAAAATCACATTTATGTTGATTTGAAGTACTAAATCTTTTTGCAAGGTTTAAATTAATTATTAACATTAATTCAACTATGCTAATAATTGCCCATAGCAGATATGGAAGAAATTCTCCCAATTCATTTGATATTGTTTTGATGTAATTAACATGGAAGATAAATGCCCACAAAAATGTTTTTATGTAGGACCTCTCTTTCGCTCCCTGGCTGATACGTGTAACATTTCAGTTACTAGAATTTGAGTCAACTGCCATTGTCTGTACTCACAGTGGTACACAACTTTTTGTCTGGCATGGAACAGGTAGCACCTATGTGCCTACAAGTAAATTATTAACAATTTCAGAAGAAAACAAAGCAAAGTGAAACACTACTCAGGAGCTACTGCAATTTTTAAAAAAGAACATTTTTGGAGAAGTGGAAGTAATACTATACAGTATCAGTGTATCTAACAGAATGTCTACAGTAATATGATGCCCACATCAAATATCAACAGGAAGATGGAATAAACAGAACTATTATATATGTTTGACTATAAAGTGGTAAAACAACCTCAGGTGATAATCTTAAGGAATTTTGCCCTCAAGTTAAAACAAACTAGAGAAAAAAAAAAGACTGAGGAAGGGAAAAATATATATGTATATACAAGAATAGCCAGGATTATTATACTGCTAAATTCTAAATTTGATTGAAAGGAATAATTAATGCTTAAATTATTTTTCTTTTACAATTTTTGGTCAATTTTGCAAGCTTGTACCTGGCAAGATGAACAACTAATTGGAAGACAGCAATATGCAATATAGCAACCATTGTTGAATTCTTATATCTTGTTTAGTGAAATTGTGTATAATTTCTAATGTTTATGTTTTATTCTCTTTAAATAAAAAATCCTACCCTGTGACCTAACCTTCTCTTCCTAAATATTTATTCAAGAAAAAATTGCTTTGTTTACATAAAATGGAACATACATAAATATTTATTATAGCTCTATTTAAAATCAGAAAAAGAATCTTAGGTAAATTAATAAACAAAATTAAGAAGTTGAACCAAATCTAATGCTTCATACAATGAAATATTTTATGAAGATAAAAAGAAAAAAACTGGTAACTTATGGAGCAGCATACATCAATCTCAAAATAATATTCTTTTACTCATGTGAATTTGTAGAACAGGCAAAAAAACAAAAATTGATGGAAAAAACCACAGCACTGATTGCCTTTGAGGAAGTGTACAATAACTGGATAGAAAGGGAAATGAAGAAAACACTGAGTTAAACACAAGGATTTAAGCTACAGAGGAACACTCATCAAATTTATTTTAATGGATAAGTGATACGTAGGGTATATGCATCTTATTTCATGTTACTGTTATAGCAAACACATACATACTGTAATACAGTGTTCAGATGTATATGTACCATTTGCATTCACTTTGAAATGCTTCTAGGGAAAGCTGGCTAAAACAAGAAGACATAATTCTATAGGCAATTAGTAAGAAAAGCCATAACATTCTCACTGAAGAGTCTATTTTAGTTTAAATCATTTTCTGTATTTAAAGCATACAAATTTTATTTGTATTTTGATGGGCCAAAATTTCACATCTCCATTTACTAATTTAAAATTGATGAAACTTTGAAATGATGCTGAGTGATTTGTATATTAGGAGATGCGGCTATAGAATGCAAGACTTTTTATGTGGAGGCCTTGTGTATTTTCTAAAATAGTAAAGTAATCAAAGTAAAACTAGAAACCAGTTTATGTGGATTCTGAAGCTATGCTTCCAGAGTCAAAGACACTGAAGTGGTTCTATGAAACAAAAACCAAAGTCAACCCGAGGTAAGGCGAAATAGAAAATTTTAAAACCATACCTCAAAAGCAAGCTTCAAATTTATCTCCAGAATTCAGAAAATTATGATATTAGCACTATAGGAAAACATAAACATAAGGGGAAAAATCTTAAAGTTGGATGGGCATATGTAAAACTGAAAACACTGCATTCGGAGAGGTACCTCAGTATTTACATAGAGATATGCTTCATGGAGTAAAGAAACGTACTCCGCAGCCAGAGGAGCTGAATCTGGGGTTGTCGAGAAGCTGGGAAATGGGCAGCGGTATGGACTCCCTTACAAAATCAACAGCCTTGGAAATGGAGACAACTGAGCACATCATGACTACGTAATGCTAAAACTTGGAAAGGGCAGAGAGTAGCAATAGTGGTTATTTGTCCAATGTGTTGTTGCTTTTTGCTTTTCAGAAAAATGTTTTTATTGTTTCATATCCTCTGTAAGAGTACCTGCCTGTCCCTTTGATTTATTTTAGAGACAAAGCTAAAGTGTATAAAATCGATCTCTGTCTGGCATAATGTACATATGAATGTTATTGAGATTCTTAAACTCTACAAGTGAATTCAAAGAATATATTTCCATTTCCTTTCTTTCTCCTTTTGTTATTGTCATATTTTATTCCCAAATATGTCAGAGGAGGTTTATTTTTTGTTTTTGGTGCCGAGGACTGAACCCAGGGCTTTCAATTTGCTAAGCAAGCGTTCTACCACTGATCCAAATCCCCAGCTTCTATTCCCACATACGTTAGAAAGATTATTAGCTTTTCTTTACCAGATAAATCTCTTTTCATGAAATTACAAACAGAAGGTCATCTTTCACACATGCATCCATAATAACTTGTGAGAATTCCTTGGTGTAGCATAAGGTTCAGTGTCAAATTGTCTTTTTAGGCCTAAAGCTAACACCATAGTAGGTCTTGGAATACTCACATACAGGACTTATCATTCTTTCAGTTTTTGTGAAAAATATTTTGCCTTCATTATTTAAGTTTTTTTTTTTTTTTTGGTGGTACCAGGATTTATCATTCTTTCAGTTTTTGTGCAAAATATTTTGCCTTCATTATTTAAGGTTTTTTTTTTTTTTTTAGGTGGTACCAGGGATGAAACTCAGGACCTTGTGCTTGCAAGGCAAGCACTTATTCCACTGAGCTATCGCCCCAGCCTTTTACCTTCATTCTTGAAGACTATATCCCACAGATATGGAATTTGAAATGGAAAATTTTACTTGAACTGTCTGTTAGTGTTTTAAATATCATCTAAGGCCTCTACCCTTCTCTCCTTATTCTTCTCAGATCCTTCTCTTCTCATAGAAGCCTTTGGACAGTTTTACATACCAATGAAAGAGTGCTTAGTGCCCTGCAAATGGTAGACATGCTTTTTATTCCTTCCAGAAACCTTTTTATTCCAAGTCTTTTTGTCACTTGTATTTATCTGCTACTGTTTTAAGTACACAGGCAAGCTGTTTTTGTTTCTAATCTGTTGTGAAGAATTTGAAAAAAACCTTTCTTTAAGGGCTGGTCAAGTAGCTCAGCAATTAAAGCGCCTGCAAGCAGGTGCAGGGGCTGGGGGTTCGATCCCCAGGTCTGCTATGCTGGCCCCGTGGGCATGGTGGTGTGCTCCTATAATTCTAGCACTTGGGAGGCTGTAAACAGCAGAATCACTACAGGAGAATCACTATGAGTCTGATCTAGTAGTGAGACCCTGGACACCCTGCAGACTCTTCCCTAAAATACAAAAAAAGAAAGGAAGGAAGGAGGAAAGAAAGAAAGAAAGAAAGAAAGAAAGAAAGAAAGAAAGAAAGAAAGAAAGAAAGAAAGAAAGAAAAGAATTTGAAGTGAGTTTCATCTATCACATCCCAGATACTATAGCTTTCAGAGTTAGAATAATCATTTGATTCTTTTTCTATTATACTTATTTCTATGTTACTTATATTACATTTTCCTTTAATTTCTTAAACATGTTTGTAAAAACACTGTTATAATTTTGGCTTTGTCCAACTTCATCTCTTTTTTTTTTTCTGTTCACTCTTTCGTTCATGACTCTAATTATGCTATTTATTTCCATGACTGGTAATTTTCTCAATGTTATTTTCAATAGCTCCTTTGAGATATAATTCACATAGCATGCAATTTACCCATAATAAGTAAACAGTACAATAATTCATAGTAATCATAGATATCGTTAACATAGGACATTACAGTTTTATTACCTCAGAAAGATAGTGATACACTTTAATTTTTATTAGTATATATTTGCAATACATACTAACTACCCTCATCTTGTATATATATATAGATCCTGTTTACTCTTTCTTATACAGAAATCTCTCTAATTTACACAACACCTCTTACTCCATTACCCTCTTAAACCTAATAAATATCATTTTACTCTTTCTAAAGATGTGCCTATTTACATTTGCAAAGGATATCATATATTATTATAAAATATGTTTTGTCTTCCTTTATATAGTAAAATTTAAGTTTTCTTCTTACTGTAGGATGAATTAGTATTTTGTTTTTCTTTTACAGCTGTTCAATGTACGGATATACTTCATTGGCTTATTCGTTCCATTAAGGAAAATTTTAGATGTTTCTATTGACAATAATGTGTGTTAAGACTACTCCTCTTGCCAACACTGAGATAAAAGTTATTATCTGAAATATTTCCCTGTTGTTTGTGGTAAACAGAACTCTGTGATGGAAGCTATTTCTGAAATCCTTTGCCTGCTCCGTGGTAAACTGTATACCAGTAATGGAGTTGTTGGATCATCCAGTGCTCTGTGTTTAACTCTGTGAAGAGTTACTGAGCTGTTCTGTTCCTGGGCTGTGTCATTTGTTTCATTTCTTACTGCCACCAGTGTTATGATTTGGATATGAAAATTCCCCCAAGGGCTTGTGTATATATCTTCTTTCATAAAACGTCTGTTAAAATCTTGAGCCTGTGTTTTAATCAGGTTATTTCTTACCCCTTGGGGTTAATTTCTGTAAAAACTGGAATAGCAAACACAATCATGAGCAAAAAGGAACAAAGACAGTGTGAGAAGATTTTACTAAAGTGGAGGAAAGGAACAAGGAGTGAGGAAAGGAAGTCAGAAAGATAGAAGTATGGCATATGTGTACATGAATATGCCAAACAAATTTTCTCAATGATTAATAAAAATTATAGAAACCCAAAATGAATGACTCAACCATTAAGAAAAACAAAACCATGCCACCCTGCCTTGTAGCCAGCCTACTAAGCACTGAAACCTCCACAAACTGTGAGTGACACTAAACATTTTCTTTATCTCTGGCTGTTGGATATTTTCTTTCAGCAATGAGCAAAGTAATTAAGACATATGGAGTCTGGAAAGGAAAACATACCGAAAAGCTGAAAAATTCTCTGTGTTTTCTAGTCTAGTAATTTTGTAGTTTCAGGCCTTACAGTGAAGTCCTTAATGCCCTGGGGTTTGCGTATGATGGGAAGCAGAGCTACATCCCCTCTTCTGCATGTTGATGTCCAGCAGCACATGTTAAAGAGCCTACGACTTTTCCGTTGAACAGCTTGGCACAGTTTCCGAGAAGAAATTGGCTCTAGATGAGTGGCCTTATTTCTGAGCTCTATGCTGTTTCACTGGTCTACCTATGATTTTTATGCCTTTGCCATATTATTTTGGTTATTGCAGCTCTATAGATAGTCCTGATAAGTATTATGAGGCCTCTAGAATTGTTCTTTTGTGCACAGTATTGCTCTAGCTTTTACAGTTTCTTTCTTTC
>NW_004524601.1:14693538-14697220 GCF_000260255.1 Octodon degus
TAAAATATATTGTGAAATTCAAATAATAGAAGAAACATTTTCACAGAAAGAGAAGATAAGGTACTGTAGTGCTCCAAAACTTTTTAATTACTTTAGTGTTTAAATATTTTCCAACATTTTTTCAGTACAATTCGAAATTTAACAAGATATTTACATACGTAAGTCACATAGGACTGAAATGCTTAGTAATAATTTAAATTTGTTAAATAGAAACATTCAATTAGAAATTTAGCAAAATATTTACATATTCAACTCACATAGTACTGAAATGCTTAGTAATAATTTGAACTTGTTAAATAGAAACATTTAATAATATAACTAAGTGGCATATCATTTCACTCATGACCCTAATGTGAGTAATATGGGAATTCTGAGGAGGGGAGAGAAGAAGATGTTTCAGATGAAAGAAGCTTAGACTAGGAGTTACGACCTCAGCCTATAATTTTAGATTCGGCTGAAGTATATTTTGTGCCTTGGACACCCATCTTTCCTCTCACATGACACCTTTTCCTCTCTGTGAATTCAGTCTTTGTCTGAGTTCTTATGACACTGTACAAGTCACACTCAGCTTTGCCTCCAATACTGCTGGTATATTTTAATACAGAAGCGTGGCTTATCTAGGCAGTCTGAGAAAGTGAGTTTGAGTTCCCTTGTATGAATATCTCACGCGTTTTCCCCACCAGCGTGTTCTTCCAGTGGAGCATCTGTGGTTTACATACTCATAGCTCAAAATCCTTTCTGGCTACGTGCCGTGTTTACCTTGGTGCAGCAGCCAACTCTGAGCATCTGCAGCTCTCAGGGGTGGCAGGCTGGCAAAAGGGGTGGAGTGCCCGATTGCAGCCCTGGCACGCTCTTTTGTTTGTTTAACAAATCATGTACAGACAAATTAAAACAGCCGTCCAAACATGCCTCTGCACTCCCCAGGGGCAGCCCCTGATTCATGCATCTGCACGCGCTCCGTGGTGACCCTTCGCAGTTTGTCTAATGACTTTGCGTCTTACTTATCCCGTGTGCCAGATGTGCTCCAAGCGTTTATGACAAAATTGAGATTCTCTTCAGAAGACAAACAAATTCATATACTGAGAATAATCCGATTTTCAATAATGGTTTCCTGCCATAGTACCAGAGAGTACAAAGGGCTGAATTTCCAGCTCCCAAGTATTGATTTCAGCCAATCAGCCGGCTCCCTTGTTGGCAGGCAACTCCAATGAGATGTGGAAGGTGTCTGTATTTACGCCTTAGTTATTCATATACAGAACACAAAATACATGCATTTATTTCAAGTACACCAGCTATCAAAGTCGCTCTGATTCAGAATCGAGATAGCAATTTTAGTTGATTTACCATTTAAGTAATTGATGATCAAACTCTCTTAGTAGACATTGAGGTTTATTGTTCATTGAATAGTCCCTAAGACAAAGATGACATTCAGAATATTTAAGCTGATTTTTCCATTGTCTATAGAAATAAGCAAAAGGTAGACCCTTTGTTTATGAAATACATTTCACTTAAACCTTAGATTTTCAAAAACTATCATATATTTTTTAAATGACAGTTATTTTTGCTACAAAACAATGAGCAAAAAAGTGTGTGAAATAAATATACTGAATAATTTCTCCAGTAAGTATTTACCTAAAAGAAAAACATTTTTCTAACCATAGACTCATACCTTCAGCTAACATTTTTCTATCCTCAACCTCAGAAAATCACTGCTATATGTTCAAATTCTGTAGGAATTCCCTATTCTTTTGGTGGTACCCAGGAAAATGGCAGGAGGATTTAGAACTAAAGAGGTGATAATAGCTGAAGTCAGGGGATGGCCCATGCCTGACTGGCTAAGACCCAAAGAAGAACAATAGTTGCATTATTTATACCTTTGCAAAGTTAGTATCACTTGACCCAAGGTTGGCTAGTGACTAATAGTTGACATGGACAAGACAGGATGCTTTTCTCAAGACTGACCGCTTTAGCTTGACTACTTTAGGTGCTCTGGCCTGGTCTTTTCCTCCCACATATGGTCAGCTTCCAGCTTTAGCTGCTGCCAGCAAAATTCTGTTGTGATCAACTATTTAGATTTCACATGTGACATCATGTGGCAGCTATCAATTCTGGTTTTCTATTTAGCAGAAAAATTGACACAGTTAACACTAATACATACTTTGAAATATAAAAATATTGGAATGATTTCATCAAAAATAAATGAAAATATATTTAAGTTAATAGGTACAGTAATCATACCTTAGTCAACGCATAATGCAAACAGTATGAAAAATTTCATGTTACATCCTGTAAATATGTACCATTTTGTTTCAAAGATAAAATGACATTTCAAAGAGGAAAAATGATTTACTGCCTTTATACAGACAGGATTATCGATGTGATTTTAATTCAGCACTAAATATAAAATCATGACTGCTAATGGCAAATTATGTATAACAAACTTTCTGCACTTTAAAGTCATTTTAAGATAATCTGTCTTAATATAGTCATTTATTGCTGCAGCTTCTCATTTGCTCTTCCCCACAAGCTCTGGTTGTTGCATCTCTATTTTCATTTATTTCAAGGAATCTTTTTATTCTCTTCCATATTTCACTCTTTACATAGCTATTAAGGAATAACTTGATTAATTTCCATGTAATTGTATAATTTCTAAAAGTTTTAGTATTAATATCTGCTTGTATTGTATTGTGGTCAAAAAGATATTTGTTATAATTTTGAATTGTTAAGTTGTTGAGGTTTGTTTTGGACTTTATTACATTGTCTATTCTGGAGAATGTCCTATATATTATTAAGAAGATTGTGTTTATCATAATTACTGAAGGGAATATTTTGTAGATAGATGGTAGAAACACTTAGTTTAGGGTGAAACTTCACTTTGTCATTTTTTGTTGCTTTTTAAAATATCGTTTATCTGTCTTTTGTTATTTGTGGGGTTCTATCATTCTCTATTATTGCATTAGATTATTATAATATTTTCTTTACATATATTAGGTCCTGTATATTGAATGAATGAATTTATAGGTGGAATTGCTTTTCTTTGTGGTTGAATGGAGTCTTTTATGTAATGATTTTCTGAGTTGATTTTTACTAATTTTTATTTTAATCATATTTTATCTCATATAAGTATGACTCTTCCTACTCTCTGCTGGATTTCATTTGCATGCCAGGGTCTTATTCCATCCCACCACTTCCAGTTTATGCTTGTCCTTGAGAGTGAAATATGTTTCTTAGAAGCATCACATAATAGGATCTATTTTTTTAAAAAACTTATTTGATCATTGCATGTCTTTTTCGTTCTGTATTTTTGTGTCAATTTTCGCTGGTTTATTAGTGCGTATTTGCAGTACAGAACAAGTCCTTTTCTCTTGGGAAGGTGGTGCTTATCTATCACATACCTCAATTAGATTTTGGTCCCCTGCTTGCCCCACTTCCTTCCTTCCTTGATCTCTTGGACTCTTTACTGTTTTCATAATGTCTAACTTCTTATTTCTTATCATTTATCTTTTGGTTTGGCCTTTACTTATATTTTGAATTTTTCATATAAATGAAACCATAAGGTATTTAAACTTGTGTGTCTGACTTATTTCTCTTGATGAAAGAGTGAGTTCAATTCACTCTTTTTGGTGACACAGCAATACTACACTGTGTATGAATATCATGTTTCCTGTATACATTCAGCTAT
>NW_004524601.1:14697940-14699232 GCF_000260255.1 Octodon degus
TTGGTTATTCCTTTTGCTGTACAGGAGCTTTTTAATTTAATATGATCTAATTTTTTGATATGCATTATTATTTCTTGTGCAACTGGATTTTGTTCAGAAAGTCTTTGCAATGCTTCTGTCTTGGAGTTTAAATATTTTCTCTTTCAGCTGATTAATATTTTCTGTTTTAACACTCAGATCCTTAATCCATTTTGATTTTGATTGAGTCATGGTAATAAATATAGTTTTTTATTTGATCATTTGCAAGTGGATAGACATTTTCCCTAGCATCATTTCTTAAAGAGATTATCTCTTCTTCAGCATGCTTTTTTGGACACTTGGTCAAAGATCAAGTAGTTGAATGGGGAATGGTTTCTGCATAATCAGTTCTGCTCCATTGATCCATATTTCTGTTTGTTTTCAAATACCATGCTGTTTTTATCTCTGTAGCTTTGTAATGCAACTTCATACTCGGGATTGTGATGCTTTCTACTTTTCTATTATTACCAGGGATTACTTTGGCAATTCTAAGTCTCTTTTTGGTTCCACATGAATTGTAAGGTAGTTATGCTTAGCTTTATGAAAAGCATTTTTATATTTTACAAAGAAATGTTTTAGCTCTCACCATTAGATGTAATGTTGGTTGCTGTTTTTGAACAATGGCATGAGATAAATTCCTTCCACACCTATGTTCTTTAGATTTTTTTTAATGAAGGGATGTTCAGTTTGGTCAAAGGAATTTTTTTTGGATCAGCTGAGATATGAAAATATTCTCATTTTTTCTGTTTATGTGATGTATTTATTGGTTTATGTATGTTGTACCATCCCTGTACTCTTTGGATGAATTCTATTTAGACATAATATATGATTTTTTAAAAATCATCCATTGCATTCTGTTTGGCAGTGTTCTTTTAAGAAGTTTTGCTTCTATGATCTTAAAAGAGATTAGCCGGTAATTCTCTTTTTTGGGGGTGGGTCCTTTCCTTGCCTTGTAAATAGGGTGATGTTTATTCCCTGGAAGGACTTCAGGAGAATCACTTCCCTTTCAATATCTTTAAACAGTCTGAGACTATTGATATTAGATCATCTTTAATGTTCTTGTGAAACATGACAATGAATACATCAGGTCCTGGGCTTTTCTTAGTTGGTAGTTTTTTTTTTTTAATTACTTCTTTAATTTTATTATTTGTTATGGGATGGTTTTGAAGTTTTAAATCTTTGTGGTTCAGTTTCGGTAGCTCATTTAGATTTAAGAATCTACCCATTTCCTCTGAACTGGGCACTGTTTTAGAGTACAGGTCCTTAAAAGGATT
>NW_004524601.1:14700232-14701255 GCF_000260255.1 Octodon degus
GTATCACCCAAGCTGCGCCTCCATTTTTTAAGAAGAATGTGCACTCCTTTTTTTGTTTTGTTTTGTTTTTGTTTTGCAAGGGGGACACTATCTGTTAAGTCCATTTTGAAGGTTTAATTCAACTCTGATATTTTTTGTTAGGGTAGACATACAGCTGCATTCTCTTAATGCAAGGAAAAGAGAGGTTTGTTCTAATAGTGTTTGTGGACAGGATATCATGTCTGCATCTTGTACAATAAATTACCACTAAGACAATAATATGCATTGTATTAATTATTGAAACTCTACTAGTAATTGGTTTTGAAACTGTCTCATTGCTATTTGTTTCTCAATAAAATTACTTTTCAAAAAAAGATATCTTTTTCTGGACAATCTGCTTATTTATGACCAGATGACATTGTGTCTGCCTGTTTTAAGTATGTTGGCATTTATCTGACATTTATGTCCAGATGTAGGTGTGTCAGTCTGCCATCTCTTCAGACAGCAAAATAAAGATTATCTTAAACAATTTTATATATCTGTAACATATAAATGTTTTCTTTTCTTTTTGTGGTACTAGGGATCAAGCTCAGGACCTTGTGCTTGCTAGGCACCATAACATATAAGCTTTGTCTGTATTTTCATTGACCAAAACTTGACACTCAATTAAATGAATTGCAATTTAAAAGTATGGAAAATTTTGTTATGTTTTTATGGTTAGACATAATCTTCTTAGAGTAATAATAAAAACAATACTGATTTTATTGATATCATCATATTGGTGAGAAATTGAAAATTATTCCAACTGTAATCTGATGTTTAAATGCTTATATATCTAGTTCATGGTCTGATTATCTCTATGAATTATATTTTTACTCAAAACTATGAAATTGTATTTAATTTAAGGCAACTAGTTTGCATCTTTTCATCTATTAAAATATCAACAAGCAAAGTAATATGACAACTGTATTATTCATCATAATTAAGATGGTTCTTGAAGCAACATAAGGAAGAGCATAAGGAATAAGAAACAAGTAATTTTTT
>NW_004524601.1:14701375-14715612 GCF_000260255.1 Octodon degus
TATATTTTTGTATTTCAGGGAAGAGTCTACAAGGTGTTCGTTACTAGATTAGATTCATAGTGACCTGCCTGTCTACAGCCTCCCAAGACCTGGGATTACAGGTGGGCACCACCACACCCAGTCTCAATTGCTATCTCAGCGCATCCCAGGGGCGGGTCCGGCACAGCAGGCAGAAGGATACAACCCCTGGCCCCTGTGCCTGCTTGCAGGTGCTTTAATCTGCTGAGATATTTGGCCAACCCTTGTCTACTTATTTAAAAAATGTATCTTGGAATGATTCTCAATGAATGAATGAATATTAAGAGATGGTGCTACAGAATGTAAAACTTCTTATGCCGAGGCCTACCTATATTTTCTGAAATATTATTGTAATTAATAGTAAATCTTGAAGTAAATGCATTGAATAAATATGAAAAATAAAATTCTGTCAGTAAAGCAATCACTTGGAGTGTAGTTTTTCTATTATTTTTGTAAATAACACCAAGGATACCTTCTCAAAGGGAAAAAACCATATTGAGGCAAAGCCTTGCATCCTTTAGCAGTATATTCCATACCATGTGACATAATTTATGTTTACAAGATAGTCGTTAAAGTTTAGATTCTTTAAAATGAATTAAACCTATAATAGTAGGGAGAAAACAGACAGAGAAGCTGGACTTCCTTGTGGGTGTCTTTTAAACCTGGCAACCTCATGAATAGTTTTGACTATTTGCAAGTCAGCATCTGAAGGTAACGGATGCTAGCCCATGACCTGGGACATCAGGTTTACAGACACCGCATTTGTTGTCCAAAACACAGAAAACAGTGTGACTATTATGTGCATGGTAGTCTACTTAGGTTCCAGCCCTCCATATGAAGCAGAAGAAGACACAGGTACTGTCAAATGCACAGAGCATTTGCATTGAATTTCAGTCACCTTGATTTAGGAAACTCAAATTCTTTATAGGGCCCTGCACATAAACTTGCTCAAGGTTTGCCCTGAAGGAAGACATTTTCTCATTATTCTAAAAAGTAAACTAGTTAATCCATTTATTCCAAAGTTCTATCCTCTATTGCAGAGAGCAACTACTTTGTGTGAAAGAAAATTAGCAATGGCTCTATCCAAGTTGCCTTTTCTAAGCAGTAGATAGAGACCTGCATAACCTCCATCACAGTGAACATAGTGACTTTGTTCATATATCCATTGAGCAGTGGCAGAAAAAGTGGGAAAATGGTTGACTAATATCAGTAGAATGTATTATTCAATATACTTGATTTTTGAATTCCTCCTATTCTGGCCACCCCCTGGTGAATGTTCAGAAGGCATATTGAAATATTCACTTTTTTGGCCATTTATAAAGTTCTTTCCACGTATGTCTTCTCCACATTCTTTGCTACCAATTTTTAAATCAGGTTCCTTCCAGGTTGCTGAACATCTGCATGCATATCTGTATATAGTCACATGCAAAGCCCATGTATCAATGTGTATAACTACACTTTGGTTTTATTTTAACAGAGCTTATACCCTGGGGAAGTAGTACTGCAACTGCCTACATTTGAGTGTTGTACCCTCATATGCTGCCCAGAACCTTGCAGAAACTGAGGCCAAGCGTTCTCTCCTTCTTTCAACTGGTGGCAGGAAAATGCACCTGTAGGTGCATTAGATGTAGGCTACAAGAGGGAAAGCAGTGTATGAGGTCTGGGGACTATAAGTTCTGGGCCAGTTTTTCATGTAAGTCACTGTGTACTCAGGAAGCCTGGGTGTGGCCACCTCCGCATCACTCCCATATGGTGACGGAGTGTTCCTGTGTGTGCAACTGTTGGGCATGAAAGTTAGCACTCCGCTGATAGTGGAAAGCTCAGCTGTCATGGTAATGTGGTAGCCAATATTCAGATACTCAGTTTCTACCGAGGCTTAGAAGCAGGACAACAACTACATCTCAGAAAGAGACTAGCCATGTAGGATAATAACAGGGCCTTGCTTTAAAATCCTAAAAGTTGATACTTATGTTTTCCTTTTTGGAGGGTAAGTGGGTTTGAGACAGGGTCTTTCTGTGTAGTTCAGCCTGGCCTCGAACTCACTATGTATGTCAGGCTGGTCTTGAACTTGTGATTCTCCTGCCTCAGCCTCCTAAGTCTAGTATTACAAATGTATACCACCATTCCTGGCCATTTTACCTTTAAAGGATTGCCAAAGGCTCCAGAAACACTTCTATAAGCCACTAGCAAATGAACTCCATCACTGGCCACAGCTGGAAGACAGCTTTCACAGCAGCCTTAAGGTGCAGAGCCCTCTCTTATTCTGAAACCTACTTAAAACTAGGAGTTTTGTTTTCTGTTTGCTTGCTTGTTTTGCAAGTCACTCTAAGTGGACAGGAGTAACATCCCCAGAAGGAATGTTTTATCAGCTATATGAATACCCCTTAATCCCATGAATTAGAGACATAATTTTAACCATTGTAATATATCTTTCAATGTGTTTTGCTATATGAACATCCTTGAAAAGGTAGATCAAACAAAACATGTCACACATGTCTCTTGCAAAAATGCAAGAGACTCGGAGAGAAATAACTCTCAACAACATCTTCCTATTATTTCTATGTAGTCTTTTCCTGTCACAATAAAACAGACCAGCAGGGGGAATTGTCTACCGGTACTCTTTATCTTGAACCCATCCCCCAGGAGTCCATTCTTAATTTACTGAACAAACTCCTACAAACTAACTTGGTTCGTTTAAAAAAGTGATATTTCCTCAAATTTTTGTTGACCTTTGTACTTGATCTAGGTCATTAATTCAGGTGGAGCAGGATATATTGACCATGATACTGCCTTCGTTTGGGGCTGCAGAGAAGGAATCTGAGGAAACACAATAATATATAACTACCCCATCTAGGGGGTCAAAGCTGATCTATGTACCTGTCGTGACTCAGGTAGCTGGTCACTTCAGCTGAAATTAGGAACAAATTTTGTGTCAATTTTCTTAATTGAATCATTCCTATTATAGGTAAAACTGCTTGCAGCATGCACAAATACACTTCTCATTTTAGAGAAATCTCCTTAATCAAATGAGAGCTACATAATCTGCTTGCAAGTTGCTTATGAGCACCCCTAAGGCGAAAATCACTGTGTTTTCAGAAAACAGACATTTATGCCTAGCTTCTACTTAAGATAGAAATTCTGGAAGCATGTTCTCCTGGAAGAAAATTCTATTTAAAATTGTTCCCCTCCCCTCCATCAATGGGACCCAAATCAGATGGGAACACAACTGGAAACTCCCATGAATATGGTTTTGAGTTGGCTGGTAAATTAGAGTTTATCTAAATAAATGAGTCTACTTCTTGTATTTGGTTAAGGCTCTGAGGAAAATCCCTGGGTCCTGTGCTGCCCATTTATGCTACCAACTGGGTAGTCTTGTTCCCACTCTTAAGAAATTGCTGAGACTGGAGGTTTCGGAGATACAAACATGTGTGGTGCCAAAGAGACATAGAAGGTGGGATACCCCCTGCGACTTTGCTAGGTCTCTCAAAAACGTTCAAGGTAATGGCAAACAACTTGTGGCAGGTGCTATTTAGAAAAAGATTGAAATTCCAACAGTGACTGAAATTTATGACTCCTACAACAGTTTGTGACCGTTGTTTGAGAGACGCACCAATTTCATTTGGAAGGCTACTGCGACAGTTCTGAAATACACATCAAGGTCTCCTTTCTTCAGTGGCAGGGTACTACTCTTTATGTTTGTGTGCTTAATTCCAGTGTATATAACTGTACCTATTTTCTAATTTTCTCCTAACTGGCTGATTTTTTTTTTCCAAAAAGTCAGATGTAGAAAGATAAAGGTAATTATATAGACTGTAAACAAGTGTGCTGAGGTGTGGAAATATATGATTCTAACCTTTCCTTTTGGTAATATGCATCCTTTCATGAAGATGATCCGGACCTTGCTCCATCTAAATAGAGATATGCCAATATTAATATAGAGATCAAGACAGAAGAAAATGTCGATATAGATATATTAAGTGTTCTCAGTGATTACGTTTGTGAGTAGGTGCATTCTTTCATCCTCTCCAGCTAAACTTTGCACACAGCCCAATCGCAGACATATATATTTCTTACGGAGTTATCTGTGGTTCTAAGACTATGGAGGCAACATTAGGGTCTATATATTGCCAAGAGGATAGGTCATCATACATGAGTACAGCTTGGAGTTATCCACCCATACATAGAAACAAGGGATTACGTAGACACAGAAGAAGATGGACTTTCAAAATAGTATAAAATCATTAAAGCAAAAATTAATTTAAACACATATATTAGGGATATCAAAATCTACACTGGATGAAAGGTATAGCGAAATAGACAAAATGAAGAAAGTTCACACTGAAATTGAATTTTAAAGAAATATTTAGTTGTTTTCACACTCAACTTATATTCCTCTTAATTCTTTTTTTATAAAAACATTCATGGATTTTAGTACAGGGTCTACAAGGTGTCACTACACAGATGGGTCTTGTAGGGATCTTCCTGTTTGCAGCCTCCCAGGCACTGGCACTAAAGGCATGTACCACCATACCTAGTCTCAGTCCCCATTTCAGCATGTCCCTGGGGTGGCACCAGCCTGGCACAGCGGGGATCGAACCCCAGTCCCTGTGCCTGCCTAAGCAGGTGCTTTAGTCAACTAAGCTATTTGGCCAGCCCACTTCTTTTAATTCTTAATGAGTTTGTGAATGATGTAGATGATTTATAACAAATCTTCCCATATATAGTGAAGACTTCAGGTAGTTTGAATTTTCCTCTCTTTTTTTTTGCTGATCTTAGATTGTCATCCCAAGATTCACTAACAACTTTATAATTACTGGATGAGGCATTTGTGTGAACAACATCAGTGGGCGTTAAAAGAGATAAAGTTTGTACATGATTGTGTTTAATGTTCATCTGAAGAAAATGTGACATTTAAAAAATTTTCATGCAGGGATCACAAAACCCATCTATTATTTTGATTTCTTGTATTGAGCTTCAATCTGCAGTCATAGTGCAGATTCATGGTGCATGCTGTGATAGTCTAACACGTTAGTAAGGTGTGATGTTTAAGAGAAACGATCTTTTCCACTGAGTTGTCACTTCCTTAAGTTTGCAGCCTTAGAAAACCTCAATTCTACATCTTTAGATAATGTACAATAGACTTGTATATGATCCAGTCACATACTTTGCTATGAAGTTTGAGACCTTATTCCTCTTATATAGTCGTATAAAAGGAGTGTCCTCTAAGAAAACACCACTGGAAACTCCATCAAATAAATACCTGTGGAGCAGTGCAAAAGAGATTGTTACCAACCTGAATTCTAACTTGGATATGAAATTTGCTATTATTTTATGATTAATGCTAATGGTATGACATAGATTGCATGCATATAAAACACAAACATATAGTATGCATAGTGAGAAAGCAAAATACCTAATTTCAAAGGTGTGAGGTCTAGAGATAGAAGTGTACGTAGTTCATGAAGACAAAAAGACAAGGTGATATGAACGACTTTGCAGAACAAGTAAGGATTCCTCAGAATCATCTTCCATCTGGAAGTCCCCTAGAGCCCCATGCACTCATCAGTGGGGCTTTGTGGAGGTGGTTGGATGACGGCTGTGTGTCACTGGGATACAGAGTGTGACAACCACATTGGTTTAGCATAGTTCTGGGTGTGGTAACAGAAAGCCCAGCATGGGTGTGGGGCACTAACTAACAGATGTGGACCCTGAATGGAATATAGAGGAACAAAAAAGAAGGTAGGGTTGCTGGTGTTGGCTTGCTGCCTCCTGCTTGCTCTACCATGGACTGTTTCTCCTCTACTATGAAGCTCTGGCTTGGAGCCCTGGACTGAAAATTCTACAAATTGCTAAAATAAAGCTTTCCTCCTGTAACTTGTGGGTGTCAAATATCTTGCCACAGCTGGGAGAATAACTAAGCAAGGGCCAGGGAGATGGCTCAGTGGAATAAGTGCTTCTCTGGCAAGCGCAAGGTTCTGAGTTCAATCCCCAGGTCTGAAAAAAAAAAAAAAAGAATAACTAAGCAAGTCATTTAGTTTAAAAATAATTGTAGATATCAAATATGACTAACAATTTTTAAAAAATATAATAAAATATCAAAAATTCTCCTTTTTTAAATGTATTTGGGACAGGGTCTCACTATGCAGCTCATACTCATAGTCATCCTCCTGTTTTCAGCCTGCTCAGTTCTGGGATTAAAGGTCATGCCACCATGCCTGGACTTGGTAATTGTTGAAGGGAATCTTCTCTTGTCTTCTAGTAAATTACTAGAAATCTTTGGGGTTCTGCTTTATACCTGAAGCATTTTGCACTCTGCCCCTGCATGCCAATTTCTCCCTTGAAAGGACACCAGTGAATCCCTTTCTCACCATGTAGTGCCCTTTCCCAAAAGGCACCATGTGCCTTGCTGGTCCTGATTATGATTTACCCCAATGACATTATCTCAATTTGCTTACACTTGCCAAGACCTTCTTTACAATAAGTTTACCAAGTGCAAGGGATTGGGATTTTTGTGTATCATTGGAAGGACATGCCACCTGTTGTATTAGAAAAATCACAATAATAATCTCACAATTTATATAGTGCAGAAATCTGGCTAGAGGTTAGTTTCAGCTTTTTACAGGTTTTCACAAAGTTGAATTTCAGCTGAATTTTGTCCAGTGCGTGTGTTTTACCTAGAGGTCAGAGTTCTATCCCTAGCTCATTCTGGTTGCAGACAGCAGCAAGTCCTTTCTGTCTGCCAACCTGGTGGCCTCCACCTTCTTGCTGGCTGTTGGCCCGGCATGTGTGCTGTTCTAGGTGCCCTTGCAGGTTCTCACCATGTAGTGCCCTTTCTCAAAATGGCAGATTCTTCTGGGTCCACATGAAAATACTCTTGTCTTTTTCTCAGTTCTGACATTTCAATTCTCTTTAAAAATGCTAATTTGAAGTTGACCATGGTTACTTAAGATAACTTTCTGTAACATAGTTTAAAGTAAGATTATTAGGGACCTAGTCACATAATGTCTTTTGACGGACAACCTACCCATGATGTCTAGTCACATTCACAATCTTACTCACACCCAGATTAGGCTACTACACAGACTGTAACCTCCACCAGGGAATATTTTTAAGAAACATACTAAGGGCTGGAGAGAATAAGCTCAGTAGAATAAGCGCTTGCCTGAGTTCAATCCCCAGTTCAGAAACAGACCCCCCCAAAGAAAACACATACTAAAATTCTGCTCAGCACAGTTATTCAAGAAAACATATGAATAAGATATGTACATTTAGATCAATTATTAATTAATAAAGAGAAGAAATGAAGGTTTTCATTATCAAGCATTACTTCTGAGAGGATTATACACAAATACCTCGCATGAAGGTATTCTTGCAGAAAGTATCACACTGAAAGAAAAAGGACTGCTTAGGCAAGGGTTGGGCCTGGGGTTTGATGCCCGGCACCATGTGCCTTGCTGGCCCTGCCCCCACGTGCACTGAGCAGGCCACTGAGACTGGTCATGATGGCATGTGCCCATAATCTCAGCACCAGGGAGGCTGAAAATGGGGGAATCACTATTAGTGCAATCTGTGTTGTAAGACCCTGTTCAAAGCAAACAAACAGACAAACAAACAACACACAAAAAAAGAAAAGGGAAATTAGGAAGAGTGCTTGAATTACAGTAAGTCATGGCTAGCAATTAAATAAGAATCACTGTAGAATGGTGCTATGTTTACTGATTAAGCAGATTAGTTTTATGTGTCGATAGATAAACAATGACAATACAAACAGAACAAGCATCTATATCATCTCTAAGTGAGATATTATGGTGACAGAATCCTAGTGAGTAAATGAGCTAAGTGAAGCAAAGGAAAGCCTCTTCTCTTGTTTCTAGGTAAAACATAAATACTGCTGAAGCGTCAATGAACAAGTGATAGTAGCTTAAAATAGATGATATTGGTGTAGCTAGAAAATATCAAGATGTTTTCCAAACTAGGGAAGGCATTATATGGAATGAGAGTCAGATAAAGAGAAACCAGAAATAAACAAAAAGAAAATGTGATTAATTTGGGTAATGTGTTAAGATTCCATCCTAGGGCTGGCAAATTGGCTCAGGAGATTAAAGCACCTGCAAGCAGGCTCAGGGGCTGGGGGTTCGATCCCCAGGCCTGCTGTGATGGCCCCGCCCCCGGGGCTCACTGAGACCACAATTGAGACTGGGTGTGGTGGTGCACGCCTGTAATCCCAGCTCTTGGAGGCTGTAAGCAGGTGGATCACTATGAGTCCGATCTAGTGGTGAGACCTTGAACAACCTGTAGACCCTTCCCTAAAAAAAAAAAAAAAAAAAAAAAAAGATTCCATCTATTCTTCATAAAAATTTAACTTGCTGCTATCTTGTAAGCTTGTATCTGTTGTGACTCTGCTTCACTTGAATGACCGCTAGGGAGCATCCTGCAAGGTAAAATTGACCACTGATTATTAAATTCCAGCTGAACATAGAGATAGGATAACCATCATGAGGTTCCCAGAAATGCATGTTTCTCTGATGATGGAATTCATACCTTTAAAGAGCTGCCTGTTTCGTGATGTTACAGAACAGAATGGTTTATGTGTGGCATGGGGTTTCCAAACCCAAGTGAATCCCGCAAGGCAGCTGTGATTCTGGCTTTGTTCTACCAAGTTTCCTTGTGAGATCAGAGAATCCCTTGCTGATAACTACCCTAACTACTGTGCGGAAGACATGATGGCTGGCTGATGACAGAGTGCTTGCTTGTCCTAGGTCCTTCTAGGTAAATCTGATATCAAACACATCCTTTGTACTACTATGAGTTTAAAATTTTAGTTGAACCTTAAAAGACACCCTAAGGGATGTTTTTAGGATAAACTGAACATAGATAATAATATAAAAACTTAATATAATATTAATACATTATAAAATGCATGTAAACATGTAAGGATTATTTGTCAAACATGGATTATTAGATTAAAAGTCTTAAAACAATATATAATATATAAGAGACAATTCAAATGGAAAAGACAGTGTGGTAAATAAAGATCATAAAGATCTAACCAGAAGATGTCCAACCAGCAGACCAATTTCTGAAAAATTATAAAATTATTTGTCTAACATTATCCTGAAGATCATGGATAATATTAGGATAGTAATCTGTACATGCATAAACCCAAATAATTATTTACAAAACTATAGAGAAAAAATAAAAATAAAAATTGATTACAGATTTTAACAAACTAGTTGGAACTTATTACTGCAAATAAACAAATGAAAAGCCTCAAATTTCTTATTAACATAACATGCTTCTTTAGGAATTTTTGTAGGGTGTCTTGAAATGTTTTCTACCACAGTATTCTCTACAAACTTAATTTATGTTACATAAGTGTGTTGGATATGTGTGTGTGTGTCTTTATTTCTCCCACATACAACATATTTGTTCACTGAGAACGCAATGTCCAAAGCCCACCAGCTTAAATTCCAAGTCCCTGCTGTGTTCCAAGCCCTGGGAATAACTTCTCTTCGCTCTCAGCTCTGCCATCTCGACTCTTGCCCTACTTGTGGGCTTGCCCTTCCTGGTCCATGAAGACCAGTAGACATTTGCCCAAGCTGTTCCATCAACTCACTTTCTGCCAGTAGATTTTGGTGATCTGGTGGCCTCTTTTCATTTTCACATCAGGCACTGAGTGGGAAAATAATAAACACACATTTGGAGAGTAAGACTGAAGCAGAGAGGTGAAGCAGGTGCCCCCCCCCACAGTTCCTCTTCTGCAAGGGAAAGGTTTATTCCACAGAAGGAAAGAAGGCAAATGACCGCATCTAGTATTTTACACATATGCTCATAAAGAAAATTGGTAAGATAACATATTTAATGTTTCAATCAAATAGTTCTTATTCAGAGAATTATTTACCAGGATATCCATGAATTGATTGGTATGGCAAACAAATGTATCAATTTATGAATTGTTATCTCCCAGGAAAATGTAAGATACACCATAAAGTTATCTGAATGCAACATGGAGATTTGGATCATATTTATTTGGAATAATGTACCATGTGCTAAGAAATCTCATTTGATGGAGAGAAACAGGCTCTGGGAATGTTTCATAAGCCTCTTAGACTATTTCATTTTCCACTTATGGCTCTTTACATTCTATAGACTTAAACAGTAAAGTTCATACAGGATCAGATACATTTAATTCAGATTTAACATGCCAGCCTTACATATAAATTCAGAAATTTTGGAAGTTTTATACAACTTCTGCAACTTCCACAGTTGCAAAGTATCCTTTTTGTTTAAAAAGGCTGAAGGAGTGTTACTGCATTTTGGATCCTTTTTCTTGAAACATTTTTGTGCATGTTTGTGACATATGGATTTCACTCAACTTAGAGATTGATACATATAAATAATAAATCTTTAGATTTAGGTTGTGAGTAGCATGGTGCATTTACTATACAGACAATAATGAAGTCTATGTTTACTATGGAGCATTTTTAAATAAATACAATGATAGCAATGCTGCTATGTTGAAATAATCTCTGTCATGCAAAAATATAGTATATTGTTATGAACTGTATATTTATAAACCTTTAAAAACAAACATTTTTAAGTACATATTATGTACCAGGCAATGTTTTAGTTACTTGTAATATATTAATGAAAATTCAAACAAAAATTATTGCCTTTCTGGAGATGATAGTACAGCACAGGGAGGCATATAATAAAGCAAAAATAATAAACAATCTAGCATGCCATTACAGGATAAGTACTATGGAAGAAAATTGATCTGTAGAACAAGGAATGTTGATTAGATACCATAGTGAGACACTACAGAATGCAATATTAACTATGTTTGGAAAACTTTTTGTTATGATGATAGTTTCAAAACTAAATCTAAAGACTACTGGTGTTAACAAAAAGTTATCTAACAAGAAAAATTATCAGTTGAAATAACACACAATCACTACATACTTTTCTCAAATGACTAAGATGTGATAAGACTGAAGGATTTCTCCCTGAAAGACTGGAAATATTTTGGATTTTATTTAACTGAAGCAGAGGTTGAACTGACATGCTTTAAAACAATTTTTAAAAATAAAATTGAGGAAGGCAGGATGAAGCATAACATCAGGGAAGAAGGATGCTATTTTTGTGTTCTAAGTGAGAGGTGATACAAGGAGATCATCTTTAGATGGAAAGTGGTAGGATTCTTGATATACAATATTTAATATGAAACTACAGGGAATATTTAAAATATTTAAATTTTAAAAATCATTCAAGTAAAAATATATTGTCATTAATAACCTCAAAATACTCTCCCTTGCTCCAAACCCACTTAGTCATAGTTCTTGCCACTTTCTAAAGTAGTTCTTGAAATCCTCTGTCATGGCTTTAGTTGTGCTTTCCAGGATGCCTCCGTGTCTTGAATCAATTCAAACTTTTACCTTCCATGGTTGGACTTTGGGAAAAAGCCAGAAGCCACACAGTGCCAGAGCTAGAATAATTTGGATGAGGACACAATCTAATATTTTATAACCTCCCTTTCCATTGGATGGCACTCAGTAGGAGCACAAACTGTATTTTTCAATCACACCTCATAAAGACTAGAAAGATATCTGAACCATTTCATAAAGTGGGAAGGGTAAAGGGATATGTGTATTCAAAGCAAAGGGTGAGGATAATTTGAGAGCAATTAATGGCAATGAATCTTTCACTGTAATAATTTTTGAAAATTTAACTATTCAGTGTACAATTAGATCACTCCATCTATTTTTGCCTAAAATCAATATATTTCCTAAAATCAATCTGATATAAAGTATGAGAGAAATAAAAGAGCTAAAGTTATTGTCCAGATCTATAAAATAAAATAGAAATCTCAATGTTTAAAATTATTAAGAAGATATTTAACTCTTGGGCATGCTGAATTTTATGTACTTAACAGATGTCCAACTGAGGATATACAGTACCATATTGGAAGAAATAAAATGGATTTTAACTAACGATCTAGACTGAAGCATGTAGAGGGTATTCAGAGCTATAAGGCTGGATGATCTTTGCTACAAAACCATCATTCTTATGATAATGTGGAAATTGAGTTTGTTATAGTTTGTAATTTTCATAGAAATTTTTGTATCTGATAAGGTCAGTCAAATCCCCTCAGGATTTATACTGAAACCCTGTACCACAGTTTGCAGATTCTTTGTCAGTGTCAGCCATGTGGCTGAGTCATGGCCATTGCTTGACCAGTTTGTTCTCTGTGAAAGCCTGAGAGAATTTTTTCTCTCCATGTGACTCTCCTTAGGCACACTCTATATCATTGATTACTCTCATTTGTGGCCACATAATCTCCTTGATCAGAAAATTTGGGATGTCACTGAGTTACAGAATGTTACAGTATAGGTTCTTTATGATCCGAGTCCTCATCCTTACACTTCTTGTTATATATGTTTTGTTTTATCTTGATCTTGACCATCCATCAGAAAGGTATAAAAAAGAGGTATGAAAAGTAAACCCATATTAATATGCTGAGCTGTAAAAGGCTCAAGTCAACAACTTCTGACATTGCCAGTCCTATGGATAGCAAGCTACTATTATGGACTACTGGACTATATTGAAATTTTTTTGCTGAATTCATGCACCTACAATATTTAAATGGCAATGAAATACCCATCTCTGGCAAAGCTCAACAAAAAAAGGGGATGTAAATGAAGGACTACTTTGTATCTCTATATACAAAACAGTTAGGATAGATATACAACTACTTTCTCTGAATTCAATGAGAAGAAACATTTGTACTAATAGTGTTTGGACAGGATATCATGTCTGCATCATGTACTATGACTAACCACTATGAAGACAAACAATATGCAATGTATTAATTATTGAAACTGTCCTATTAATCGGTTTTGAAACTGTCTCATTGCCATTTGTTTCTCAATAAAATTAATAAAAAATAAATTTTATAATTTATCCTTGATTCTCTATGTTTTTCATTCTCTCAAGTTTCATATGGAACTTTGTTAACTCATTTTGGAGAATGAGTAATAGCTTCTGCACGTAATATTTCACTAGAATTATTTATCATTTTGTCTTTCTATTCAAACACCACATTTTTTAATCTCTTATCTATTTCAGCATTTTATTCAAATTACCCTCTTTGATTGTAAAATTCCACTTTGCTTTAATTGCCATTATATTTTCTGTTAGTGGTCTAATTTATTAATTTTTAAAACATCAGGAGAGAAAGTTAAAACTAAAAACACATGCTGGGTTTAGAATAAATGCCAATGGCCCACATAGGAACCATAGTTGTATAAAAATTCCAGGGATGAGAAATTCAAAAGGTGAACACAAGAAGAGTAAAAAGAAAAAAAATTAAGCATTGCCTAATTTGAAGATGACATCACATAATACAGCAACCATTGTCGAATTCTTATTACTTTGTTTAGTGAAATTTTGTATCTTTTCTAATGCTTTCTTTTTTTCTATTACTATTTTGTATTCTTTAATAAAATAAAATAAATGTTCCCCAGTAAGAACTGGAAAAAAAACAGGTGTATGTTTTTGCTTCATGTCAGAAAATAAAATGGAAACTTGTAAATGATATGTCAGTGATCTTTTTAAACAGAAAATAAGCAAAAAGATTATTAAAAACACACTTTCACATTGTATTATTTTGAGGAATTAGAAAGATGGATATAAAGTGCGATGAAAGTAAACATTGTTGCTGTTGAATATTTTCCCTTAATCGGAAGATTTAAAGTGCCTTTAAAGATAAAGTCAATGTTAAACAAAATATGTCAGATCTGTTCACACTTAGAAAAAAATAAATCGTGTACAACTACACTGTGTTATGGGACCTGCAAAGCTCTACAATGGACGAGGGAAGATTTGAATAGATATTGAATGGTATTGAAACAATAATATATGTTTGTTTTCATATCCCTGTTAGGGAGGGAGATGAAGGTATAAGATTAATACTGATGAAATTAAGTCAAACTGTAATAATTTTAATGCATTCAAATTTGTATGTTTTAGTAAATTTTATATATATTCATAAAATTCAAATAGCACATAATACATGACTTTATCTAATAATTTAGATACATCTTTTCTTCTAGCAATAACTATCTGTTAATAATTTAGATACAAATATAGTTTGTATTCTATTTTATTTTTTTGTTTCTACAACTCTTGTAATCATGTGGGACTTTGTAATTTGTTACAGC
>NW_004524601.1:14716562-14729859 GCF_000260255.1 Octodon degus
TATCCTAAATATATAATGGTAGGGCCTTGTCTACATAGTAAACACAGGAACGGCACTCCATTTGTGTTGTATTGCGGAATGTGGTGCTGAATTTGCAATTGGTATATATGATACTATGCACGCTACTGTTACACCACAAGAGTTTTGTACTCAAAGTTAGATATAATATTCAGTTCTTTATTGTCACCATTTATTAAAGAAGCTATATCTCACTCAGTGAATGTGTTCAGCATTTCTTTTCAATGATAAGTTGGCTGAATTTGTCTGGAGTTCTTTCTGCATGCTCTCATCTGCTGCATTGATCCTTGGGTCTGCTTTTTTTTCCAGTACCATACTGTTTTTATTACACGACTATGTAGTATAATTTCAGGTCAGGGATTGTGATGCCCCATGTCTTTCCAAAAATAGTTTTTGCTGTGCTAGGTTCCTTCTTATTCCATATGAATTTTAGCATTGTTTTCTTTAATTCTGTGATGTATGTTGTTGGAATTTTGATTGGAATTGCATTAAATCTGTGTAACACTTTGGAAGTATGACCATTTTCACTGTATTGGCTCTTTCTACTCAAGAGCTAGGGGTATATTTCCATTTTCTGATATCCCCTTAAATCTCCTTTTTTAGTAGTTTTCAATGTAGAGGTCTTTTACATCCTTAATTAGATTGATTCCTAGGTATTTCATTTTTTTGGATGCTGCTGTGAAAAGGGTTATTTCCCTAATTATTCTCTCAGTGAGTTTGTTATTTGTGTACAAGAAGGCTTCTAATTTTTTAGTATTAACTTTATATCCAACAACACTAATGAATTTTATTTTTTATTTTTTAGTATTTTAGTTAGGGTCTACAGGGACTACAGGGTCTCACTACACAGATTGGACTCATACTGATTCTCTTCTACAGTCTCCCAAGTGCTGGGATTACAGGCGCATGCCACGTGTCCAGTCTCAAAGAACATCTCAGCGTGCCCTGAGGGCGGGGCCAGGAATGGCCAAGGAATGAACCTCTGACCCCTGTGTCTGCCTAAGCAGGCTCTGAATTTGGTTATGAAAGCTAGATATCTCTTGCTGAAGATTTTAAGGTCTTCTATATAAAGTATTGTGTCATCAAAAATGATAATTTAACTTCTTTCTTTTCTATCTTTATTCCTCTTGTTTCTGTCTCTTGTCTAATTGTTTTGGCCAATGTTTATGCAATTATATAGAATAAGAGTGCTGACAGCACACATCCTTGTCTCCTTCCCAGTTTTAGAGTGAAAGCTTTCAGTTAGCTTCCAGCCACTGGTGTCTGAAAGTTATCCCTGGTGTCTTAAATAAGCTTCTGTTCAGTAAGACAATGTGTCTTCTCTGAGAAAACATGCAGAATGGCACGTCCCTCCAACTTCTCTTACAAGAATCAAACCATCTCATCTCTTTACACAGACACACTTAAGTTTCTGATTATTTTCTCTTCCCACAGAAAGAAAGTAAATCTGATATTTTATGCTTTTATGAGAGCTCTTAGGGCCTGCCAGATAACTCAGCCTACTAAGGCAAGTGCAGGGACCAGGGTTCAATCCTGGTTGTGCTGTGCCAGCCCCGCCTCTGGGACATGCTTACACAAGACTGAGACTGGGCATGGTGGGTCGTGCCTGAAACGCCAACACTTGGGAAGCAGGAAACAGGAGGATCACCATGAATCCAATCTGTGTAGTGAGACCCTACGGATCTTGTACTAAATACATAAAGAAGAGAGTCTTTAATTTTATTTTTCTATGAATATATTTGATGTCTTCAAATAAAAAGAACAGTAGCAAAAAGGGAAATATTGCCTAGATGGTTTTTTGGTCATCCTTGTAAAATACCATTTGAATGGTACTTTTTCAAAATCTACTATGACACGGGGGAGCAGTTTAAATTTGGAAATTTTACTTGTAGTAATTGCCTATAATTGTATTGCTCACGCATATCTATTACCTCTGATCTAGAGAGGTAATTGTTTTGTAAATGAAGTACTTTTAATTATAGATTTTGAAGAATAACCCATACATCTGATATTTAGACTGGATAATCATTACTTCTGAGTTGTAACCAAGTTTTGTGCTTTCTGCCTTACTGATGGCTGGAAGTTTGATGAGCTGTCATCCTCCCACAGACACCAGAAAAGAGCAGCAACAGTAATCGAGAAAGTGAAATCAGCATCCTAAGTGTTTTTGCAATTTATCTCAGATTCTTTTCAGAGGTGACTGGAATTCTTATAATGCTCAGGGAATTGTAGGTATTTGAGTTTTTGGAAATGTTTTCTCTATGGTTTTTGAAAATCTGGAATATTAGTGTTAGGGTCATTTCTGGTGAAAAAAAGAGCTAAAAAACTCATAATAAGCCATATATAAAGCACATTCATAAGAAATAAAACTTGAGACATTTTGTTTAAAAAGTGCCCATATTTTATAATAATGGATTTTAGAGAAATATTGGTATCAAAAGCTTGCTTTTCTCAGGTTAGACTGTGTTATGGAAAAGTCTTTAATGAAACACTGAATAAATGTATGTACACACTGCATTGAATTAGTGGATATTGATTCATATGTTCACACTGATTGGTAAATAGTTGATATGACATCATTATTACCAAGTAGGAAACCTAATTATGTAGCAAAATGTAAAGCAGGTTTTAAGATTTCTATAATAAGATATTTGAAATTATGGAAAAAAAGATATTTGAATCAAATACATTTCCTCTTTTCACATCATTCCTACAGACATTTCTAATACTGCAACAGGTGAAATTGTAATGAAATTATCCAAGACTCATTTAGAATTCCTTTTTTGTCTCTACAACATCTGTCATAATCAAAGTGGAATTTCAACTTCACACTTGCAGTCCCTTTTGTTGGAAAATCACTGTTGTATATCCTCAAATGACAGTTAGAAATCCTCATGGGGAATTTGATTTTGATCTTTTATAGCAACAGTGAAAGCGTTCTGTTCTGAGAATGTTCAATTGTCTGTGACTGTTCAGACAATGCATTGATTTCATCCCAAATACCATTCCCTCCAGGAGCCAAATGTCATCCTATAGAGCTGCGAGGCAAACAATAGCCCAAATGGGGTGTACAATAATAAATGCTGAGATTTTAAATTATATTTATATTCTTACATATGATCATATTCTGGTATCTAGACACAAGGGAAGCACTGAATTATCCTAGAGGACTATATCATAAGTGTATCACATCACACCATATTTTGATCACAAAAACCCTTCTCCAAGTGATAAGGACCAACTGTTCCATGTTTTGAACAGGGCCTATCTTATTTTAAAATAAAGAGAAGTTGGACACACAAAAAGTGATTCTATTATTGAGAAAAAATTAGCAAGAAATTTAGTAAATGCTTCTTAAAAAACAATTTAAAGCTGTGTTTAATAAAAATGTTAACTTAAGCTCTTATTTTTAAACATGTATAATTTAATCCTTATTGTAATTCCTTAGTTCATCAATAGTGATGAAGTGCACACGTGAAAATTTTGTAGGGCTATAGATGAAACTTCTCTAAGGCCTTGTATAGTAAGAGTAAATTACCTATAATTATTTTACAATTGGACTAATTAATCTATAAATATCCATCTTATATGTTAGACATTGTACAAGCAAAGGAAAATACATATTTAGCGTTAATGAAGATTATGTTAAAACAAAGCAGTTGCATATATAAAATAAGTTTCTGAAATTTCTGCATATATATTCATTAATAATTCACTAGGCAAAACTAATATGCAATTTTTGTTTTAAAGACAATATACTTTAAGTTAAGTTGCTCAAAGACTTAACTTTATTTCTCAGCTCATCACAATTTAAAAATTATAAGAAAAATATATCACATTAATCCCTGAATGAAGATTATTTCTCTTAGTTTTCATGAATTTTCTTTTATGATATTTTAATTGTGGGTCCACTTATGAATGAATAGGTGGTTCATTCTCAATAATCACCAGGGCCCAGAAAAATGATTTCCGTGTCAGTTCATACGACAGTTCTACCACTTTAATGATCTCTAGAACATTGCTCAGCTGTACCATAGGTGGGGCGTTCGTTAGCCTCACCAGACATCTTAGCCTTGTGTCCATCATTGGGCTATGTTACCTTATGTTTAAACTTTTACTAGTGATACTGCTCTTTCTCCAAAGTGGAAATTCTTCCAGCTAATTCCAGTCAATGGGCTCATGTGATTTTACTTATAACATTACTTCCATTTACATCACCCTTTCCTACATTTGTATGTTGACAAAACAAAAATTCTACAAATTAATTATTCATAAAATGACATTCATCCTTATTCCTATATCAATCTTAGCTGTCCAATGAGAAGCATATTTTCTCCACAATGATATGCAGACTTTCCTTGCTCTCCTCATATACCATAGCTCCTTGTCTATATGACTAACAGTGGTTTGTTCCCTATTTCTCACCAGGGTTTCTCATTCTTCACATTTTTCTCTTCTACACAAACTCTTCTTAACTTTTTGTTTGTTTATACCCTTCTTCTTACTTTTTGTGAACAGAATCCTTTTGCTTTCTATTTGCTATACTCCTTCTTTTGTGGACAAATAGCTTTGAAGCATTCTGGATGATATTTTTGCTTATTGTTCTCGAACTTAAGTGTATTTAATTGTGGCAAAGTATACATTCATCTAAGAGATCTAAATGTATTATCTATCCACAATTCCTTTGGACTATGCACTCAAGTTGCTTTATTCCTCTATATTCCTCTACTCCAATAAAGTGGTTATGTAGTGAATTTATAAAAGATAACAAACCTTAAAATTGGTTCATTTTGACTCACCAAAAACTATATTTCTGCCCTTAAACATTACTCTCTGATTGATCTGTGCCAGTCCTTATGTAATTTTAATTTCATCATGTAACATTTAAAACACATTCTCATGAGTGTCCTCAACATTCTGTGTTACTTGTATTTTTATACATCAGATTTGTTCTGTATTTATCTTCTCTGATTCACAACTCGATTGCTTGTTATTAGCCAGTAACTTTTAGCATCACACTCAGAGTTTCATATACTGCCCTATGAAGGACACACAGTCTTTGTGCCTTCTAAAATCCAGGTGAAACTCTTCCTGAAACTACAATTCTTACATTCTACATGCAACTCAAACCATTACCATGTGATTGATGTTGATGTCTGCTGACACCTGGAGGATTATCCAGGCTTCCTTCTCTCTTGGCTGTAAAGGTCAAGTGCCTAGATGGATGAATTCATGAATTTAATGTCAAGGAACTGGTCCCCTATGTCTCCACTATTCTGGAACATGGTGTTCATGGTTGTCTTCTCAAAACAAAGTCTTTCATTTCTGAGGCTGCAAAGGCTGAAATTGTGCTGGATCTGGAGATGTCCTTTGGCCTTTTCTCCTGTTCAGTGTTGAATCTGTTGGACTTTTATTGTTAATATTCTCGGAGATAAAATTCTCCTGATTTTATCTCTGCAGGCCACAACTTTAATGAAAATCCTCTTGTTGGCTAACTCAAAAGGAAGCCATTCAGCTGTGCCTTTACTCTAGATCTGTCCACAGGTGGCTGGTTCCAAGACAAAGTTGCATAACAGAGGCGCACTGTTGAGGAGAAACAGCTCATGGAAAAGCAGGCAGGAGCCAAAAGTCAACAGACTTTCCTTGTGCTTTTCCTTTATGATTCATCCAGGGTATAAGCCTACTGTCATGTCTTTCTTATTTGATTTAGTGGCCCTCCCCAGAGTGAAGACCTTGTTCAAATATATGACCTGTCACTATCCAGTTATATTGAAGGATGTAGCACCAACAGGAATAGTCAGGCCTAACCAACTTGAGGCCTTCCCTATGCAGAGTTCAAGTGAAGGAAACATTTTTATGTGAGACAATGGCAGTAAGAATTGATTGCT
Organism: Octodon degus; assembly: GCF_000260255.1. Classification (NCBI taxonomy): domain Eukaryota; kingdom Metazoa; phylum Chordata; class Mammalia; order Rodentia; family Octodontidae; genus Octodon; species Octodon degus. The sequence continues at coordinate 14,722,469 of NW_004524601.1, forward strand.
CCTCTTAGACCAATGTCTACTAGAGAATTTCTTTTACATATAAAACCCAATAAAATCAATGACACAAAATTTCAAAATGAGATATTTGGAGACTAACAATGGTAAATATATGGCATATTGTTATCTTCAAAGTAATTGCTTATATTCCAGGATATAGGCATGACAAGATTGGTCCAACCATATAGGCATAGTGCTTCTTTTCAATGAAATAGTAGCAATTAGTAGTATAACTATCTTGTGCTTATAATGTATATATTTCTTTCCCTTCCTTCTTTTCTCCTTTCTCCCACTCCAGTTTCTCTTTCCTGATGAAGTTTTCCCATTTCACAATATCTGTTGTACTTTTTGCATCTTATTTTCTCTTTCATCTTCTTTCAATAGGAAGACAATGCAATGTTTACTCTTGAAAGACTGATTTATTTCACTTATGAGTATTTGAGGCTCTTGTTGGTAAATAGGTGCACCTAGAGCCCATAATCATAAGTGAAATAAATCAGCCTCACAAGATTAAACATTGTATTGTGTCAAGTTGCCTCTATTTCCCTATAAATTCAAATTTACTCTTGTGTGGAGCTAAGCAGTACTCCATTTGTTATGGTTTGCATCTAGATGTTCCCTCAAATCTGCATGTAGTCATGGGAAGACTTCCAGACGTTTTGATTGACTCTTAGTCCAACGCTAGAATGACAGGTGTGAATGCTACACCCAGAGTGGTGTAGGAAGCCTGCCAACAATAAAAGGGAGGGAAAGAGACTCTATTTTTGCTGCTCTTGCCTCTCACTCTCATTCGTTTTGCTGTTCTCTGTCATGGATTATTGCCCGCTGTGAGACCACCCGGCCTTAGAACCAGCTGAGTGTGCACTGAATCCTCCACAAAGTGTGAGCTAATTAAACCTTTCTTTCTTTGATTCTGAACACTTGGGTATTTTGTTTTATCAATGAGAGAAAAGAAACCAAGAGACAACTGTATAAAAATACATCTTTTTAAATCCATTGCTTGGTTTATGGACATTCAGGCTCTTTCCAAGCTTTAGCTATAAAAATTGTGCTTCTGTAAACATGGGTGCATACATATCACTGTGGTATGATATTTTCAGTTCTGGGAAAATACACAGGAGGGGGATAGCTGAATTGAATGAAACTTCTAATTCTAGTTTTCTGAGGAATATTCACACTGATTTTCATGGTGGTTGCACCAGTCTATACTCCCACCAACAAGGGAGAAGGGCTCCTTTTCCTCCCAAGCACCTCCAGCATTTATTTGGTTGGATTTTTGATGATAGACATTTTTACTGGAGTGAGATGGAATCTCAGTGGTGTTTTAATTTGTGTCTCTTGAATGACCAATGATGTTGATATTTTTTCATATACTTATTTTCTATTTGTATTGCTTCATTTGATAAGTGTGTGTTCATCTCAGATACCCATTTTTGGATTTGACTTTTTAATTTGGGGGTGTCTGATCTGTATAAATTCTTCATATGTTCTAGATATAAGTCCCTTGTCTGATAGACAGCTAAAATGTTTTCCCTTTCTGTGGGTTGTCTTCACACTGTTGAAAATTTCCTTTTATGTGCAAAAGCGTTTTAACAAGATGAGATCCTAGTTGTTGATTTCTGAAGTGTTTCCTAAGCAGTTTTGGTTTTGTTTATGAAGTTACATGCATTGATTCATGTTTTGTACCGGGAGTCAAACTCAGAACCTCGTGCTTGCCAAGCAATCACTGAGCTCCTGAGCCATATCCCAACCTTTGCAGAGGAAATACTTGAACACAGCTTGTGGGAGTGATTATGTGTGGCTCCAGGGTTTAAATAGAGGGGAAAGGTTTCTTGTGGTTAGAGATGACAGCTCTGCATTTTTCTGTAGTCATCTTATTTCAATTTAGCACTTCACCCTTAAGCACAACTACATTTGAATTCTCTGAGTTCAGAATATCTTACATTCACAAGCTCTAAAGAAAACATTTAATACATGAAAAGGTCAGGGAATAGGAGGTCTGTCTGAGTTAGGAAGATACATCTAGGAAGATAATTGCTCCTTGGAAAGACTCTAGGTCCACAAGCCCTTTTCTTGCTCAATGTTCATTTTTTATTAACATCACAGATATGACTATGATAAAATATGATAAATAAGGCCAGCGACTTCATGCACCAAGGTCAGTCACTTTGATTCAAAATTTTTCACTCACATGTCAGACACAGATAATGCATGACAGGCATTTAGGAAGTGGGGCTCTTCCTGTTTTGGGTATCCTATCAAAATTTCATATAAAAAAGCTGTCAATCAAACTTACAAGGTGTTATGATATAGTTTCAGCCCAGAAAATATTAGAAATACTTTTTGCTTTTTTTCTTTAATCTTAAATTCCAGGAAAATTTAATTCTGAAATCTGAAACCGTAGTCAACCTATAGTCAAACTATATAAGCACAACAATGCACTTTTCCAATATTTTATGCTGAGTAAAATACTTTTAAGGCCTCAATTTCATTTGATTATTATACAAATGTGTTCAAAAATAAGATCATGTGAAAATTATATTTAGAAAAATAAACCTTGTCTAGAAAAATGAAACGTTAAAATGGAACCATCTGATGTAAGTGTTCAATCAAGTGTTTCCTTCTACCCTCAGCTAGAAATCAATTACCATTGGTTTTTGAGTTTCTTTCAGGAATACCTTAACCTTATGTAACAAGCACATAAACATTGTAAAAAATAAAGCCCTTTATTGCAACTGTTTTTTACTTATTCATATCAAAAATAAATCTTATAACACAGTAAATGAAGGTTTTAAAGAAGAGAAAGAAGAAATAGAGAGGAACCTGAGAGAAAGAGAGAAAAATTAATTCTATTTCCCATAAAAATAGGAGCACAATTTTGTTCATGTTCCCTGATGATAAAAATTGTTAAAATATTTTATATATATATTTGCACTTTAGACATTTTCAACAGATTTTTAATAGTGTTTTTATGACTTTCAAAGGAAAAAGATTTTCAAAATGATCAATATGTTTTTAATATTCACCTTTATTGGTGGTACCCTGAATATGCACGTGGAATTTTCTTGATCAGAAACCTGTTTTTTTTTTTAATAGTACACAGAAAATAAATCTGTTGGACTCCTTTATGTCAGTACTCACTCCTGAGGTTATGTGAGGAAAGCCAGGTTAGCTGTCATATCTGAGGAGCTGGATATCTCATAGGACTGTAGGCAGCTAAATTAGATACAAATTAATATATAGTCAGAAAGGGACTGAGGTGTTAAAGAAGTCAGCAGGAAAAGATAAAGACTTTAGAGCTGTTGCTGGAGGGACCTCTGAAGAATATGCAAGGATAAAGATGCAATGACCAGGCCTACATGATCTAAAGGAAAACCACCATCTTGGAATTGTTATCACCTGGCCGGGAAAGTCTGAGTAGGCGATAGTCACCTAGCTGGGTGCCCAGAGTGTTCGACTCATTCCTTCCACAAATGCCTCTGCTCTTTCTATGTACCCCTGCTGTGTGACCCTCTTGCCTATTGTAGTTTGATAGCTATTTGACCCACATTGTAACTTTGTTGAGACTTTTCTGTATAAATTACTGACAAAGAACCTTAATGGTAGCCACTTCTGAGACCTCTCCTGTCTCTTGGGAGGTGCTTCTACCCCCGAATAAACCTTTCCTACCCTTACTCTCCTTTCTCCCTGGGAATTCATTATTTCAGGATGCTAACTTGGTATATTTGACATGTAGCAGGTTGGGAGTTATATTTTTCTCTATAGTTGTGGTAGAGAGATGAGAAAAAAGTATTTTCTGCTGCCAGGAATCATCATATTGTTATATGAAAGGATCACTGCCTGAGCCAGAGAGACCTAGACACCTCCTCTTATTCCTGGACCATGCTTCTCTTTGACAAGCCACTGCACTGCAGAATACCTTGTCAGTTGTCTGTCTTCTAGGTGGGGGATATTTTTAGGAAATAATGGCCAGAACCATTTGGTCCATCTTAGAGACAAGACAAGGTTTGTTGTCACTGATAAGAACAACTCTTTTAACTGTGTGTTGCTTTGTTCATTCTATTTGTGCTAACACTTTAGCGTTATTATTTTCTTTTTAACTCAGCCCTTCTGGTTGTTGTGTCATCACATTTCATTGTGGTTTGAATTGAATTTTCCTGAATGAATGGCACGCAGCACATTTATATGTTTACTGCTCATTTCCTACGTGAGATCACTGTTCAAGTCTTTCGTCTATTTTTCTATTTTTATGCTTTTTATTGATTTGATGAAGGGCTGGCCAGATAGCTCAGTGGATTAAAGTACCTGTTTAGGCAGGGGCAGGTACCAGGGTTGGATCCCTGGAATGCTGCACTGAGACGGTAATTGAGACTGGGTGTGGTGGCGCATGCCTGTAATCCCAGCACTTGTGAGCCTGAAAACAGGATCACTATGAGTCCAATCTGTGTAATGAGACCCTGTAGACTCTGTACTAAATACATTAAAAAAATTATTAATTTATTGAGATTCCTTAAAAACTCTATGCCTCTAAAGGTCTTTATACTAATATGAGTTGAATTTAATTCTCTTACTACTCATTCAAATAGGGAAAAATTCTTAAGTTTTACTTTGTTATACCCTATTAATGTTTTTCTTTAAGTTCAAGATGTTTCTCTGCTTCTTAAGAAATTTTTGCTGACTGCAAGATCAGGGATCCGGTGTGCTCAGCTTTCCTGTGAAATATTTTGTCTAATAATCTAACTTTGAACACTGTTCACAAATATCTTATTTTACAGTTTTTGAGCTCTCGCATTTGTCATGAAATTAAATTATTAATTTACCAAATAAAAAAAGCCCTTACATCTTTAATATAGTGTCTCTTTTCTATAAATAGTTGCAATCATACTTTTAAACCACTGTAAAATCCATTTCTCTCCTCTCACCCTGAAGGGAACTGGTCTATACTATAGGTATATACCCCTTTATTTTCTTCATCTGTTTGTTTGTTCTTTATTTTTTTTTTTAGACGGATAATTTAAGCATTTTTTTTTCAGAGCCATGCCAGGTTTATTTGCACTGCCCCTAGAAGGAGGTATCAGGCCTCTTGGTGGTGAAGCAAGGCTTGTGCTGGGGATGCAGGACCTGTTGGGGCAGCAGGAACTTGATCTTGGAGTTGTTGAACTGCTTGACAGTGGGCCGGTGGCACTTGCTGGCTGCGATCTCCTCCACTTTCATGATCTGGATGGAGTGGGAGCGGACTCGGTGCCAGACACACATGTCCTGGTAGCACCAGGTGACGGTGCCTGCTGTGCTCAGGTCCAGGTACTCCCGGTGCACGCTGTGGGTGCCACTGCGGGAGTCACAGCTCAGTCTGATGCCGAAGTTCTTCACCCGCAGTGGAGACTTCTCAAACACCTGCCCACAGTAAGTAGACGATCTCCCCTGAAGATTTCTTCATCTTCTTCATCTGGAACCCGAAGTACCAGAAACGGGACTTCGACATGAGACGGTTGAGTGCGAAAATACGCATGCGGTACAGAGGCGGCTTGTGGCACTTTGGGGTGTGTAGACAGCGCCCCTCCACCTTGTATTCCCGGAGTGTGCCCGAGGCCTTCATGGCGCTCCCTTCTCTTTTGCCGCCACCCACAAATGTAAGCATTCTTTGAGAATTTGTAGAAATCTTCTGGTTGGTTTCACTTAGCATAATGCTCCTGCTCTTTGGTTTCTCAATTAAACCAACTGGTGGCCTTCTAGTGCTCATGAGAAATTTTGGGAGTGATGGGTCTAGAAGGAAAGGAACCTACATTTAATTTAACTAAAGAAATGCCGATATGGACCACTTTGGGTAAGAACTCAGCTGGCTCTGAGAAGTTGCACTCTTCTAAAAAGTATAAATCTTAGTTATAATTTCCTTGTCTCCTTTGTTTTATTTATTTCTTCTATCCTACCTCATTGTCTTGGAAGATTTACCTACAGAAAATTTTTGACACAATTGTAATTGACCCAATCATCAATTTGCAATCTTTACAGACTGTTAAAAATGTATCTTGCCCTTATTACTGATAATTTGTCTGTTTTCTGCTATTAAGGTTAAGGTAGTAAGTTCTCGAATTTTCTAGATTTGAGATTCTGTCTAGATATCAAAAGAATCAACGATTTTGTTTCTTCTTTGATTTTCACATACTCAGTTACTTTAATTTGCCTTCTTACAGTAACAAGAATTTCAAGGACAATGTAAAATATAGTTACAGTAGCCTTTTTCACTTACAATCTTTTGAAAATCTTTCAATATTTTAATATTGACATGATGTGATATTGCATTGGGTTTATAAGGAGAAAGTTAATGGATAAAATCTTTTCATTCCTAGTTTGTAAATTTTTTTTACCATAAATGAGTATTTAACTGTATCAACTTTTGTCTTCATCTATTGACATAAAGTATAACTTTCCCATTTACTCTGAATATTAATTTCAAAATTTTGAACAAATTTATATGTTTGCATTAATCTCGTTTATTATGATAGATTGTCCTTTGAAAAATTACGGATTTCATTTAACACAATTGTGTTGAAGATTTTTACATTTGTGATTGTGAGAAAAATTTGTCAGTAATTTCCTTTTCTATAGAACATTTTTGCTAAGAATAGAATTTATGTTAGCTGTACACACTTTTTATTTTTCAGAAAATGTTTTTGTAGCACTGATGTTCTTCGCAACTTAAACGTTATGTAGACTTTGGCCAATCAACAATAGCTGACCAGCAAACTATTTCTGATACTCTTTTGTGAATAGGGAACCTGGGGCTTTTGCCCTGAGTTGTTTATATTTTTTCTATTTTAATGCCTGTGGAATCTGTAGTATGGTGATGTGGCCTTTTTTGTTCCTATATTAGTAGGAGTATCTTTTTTTCTAATCAATCCTACTAATTTTAAAAACAGATTTGATTTTACTAAATAACTCAATCACAGATTTTGGTCTATAAATTATCTCTGATTTTATTGTCTTCATCTTCTTAATAAAGTTAAGTTTAATTTGCTTTTATATTCCTAGCTTAATAAGATGGAAAGTTTAGTTATTGAAATTTAGTTATTTTTATTATAGAATCTATAGTTTATATGTACTTAAATTTTCTGCAAACATTTTTTTTATTTCCATTCATTTGAAATATATTCTAATTTTATTGCAATTTCCTTGTACATTTGACCTTATCCAAAAGGCCAAGAAGTGATTCAATTTCTTTTTTACATATGAGCTATCTGACATATATTTCTTAATTTCTAAACAATTAAGTTTTTTCTAGTTATATATTTATTATGCATTTTAGTTGAAATCCACTGTTCTTTTTTTTCTTTTTAACATTGATTGATATACTTATTTTTAATCATCAAATCTGTTACTCAACCAATACAGTTATG
>NW_004524601.1:14731282-14732759 GCF_000260255.1 Octodon degus
TAACAATGAGACAGTTTCAAAACCAATTAATATGAAAGTTTCAATAATTAATACATTGCATATTGTCTTCGTAGTGGTTATTCACAGTACAAGATGCAGTCATGATATCCTATCCAAACACTATTAGTACAAATCTTTCTTCTCATTGAATTCAGAGAGAGTAGTTGTGTATCTGTCCTAACTATTTTGTATATACATAAATAAAAATATACATAGATAAAAAATGGTTCTTCATTTGTATCCCCTTTTTTTGTTGAGTTTTGTCAGAGATGGGTATTCCATTTCCATTTAAATATTGTAGGTGCATGAATTCAGCAAAATAATCCAATATAGTCCAGTAGTCCATCATAGTAGTGGGTTATCCGTAGGACTGGTAATGTCTGAAGTTGTTGACTTGAACCTTTTACGGCTCTGCACATTAATATGGCTTTACTTTTTATACCTAGTTTTTATGGTTTTGTACTTTTCTGCTGGATGGTTAAGACAAAGCTAAAGCAAGATCTATATAACAAGAAATGTAACAGGCTTGGGCTGGGTGTGCAGGGGTCCCAAGAGCACAGCCTCCACTCTTCCTCTGCTATACAAGATTTAAATCTTCTAAATATTTAAATTGTATTATGTTGTATCATTTGATCAGTTAACTACAATTTCCATATGTCTAAAAATAAACGCTTTTAGTGCCCTGTTTATACATGCTGTTTAATTCAAATTTGTTAAAAATATTGTTCATATATTAATGGTACTGGGAATTTTTGTGTAAATTTGATCAGTTACTACATCTATGATTTCAGATTTTTCTTTTCCTATTCTATATTTTCAAAGTATACTAATTTTTAATCAATATACCATTTTTCTTAACTTCTCTTTACCTCTAGTAATATTCTTTGCATTAAACATAATTGAAGCCAGGCAGGGTGGCGCATACCTGTAATCCCAGCACTTGAGAGTTTGAGGCAAGAGGATCATCATGAGTTCAAGGCTACCCAAGGCTACGTAGTGAATTTAAGGCTATCTTGGACTATATAGTAAGATCTTGTCCCCCCTCAAAAAAGGATTATATATTAGTATGTGCATACCTGGATTTTATTATTTCTACTGTTTTATTTTCAAAAATCTGTAATTCTTATTTTATTTATTTATTTATTTATTTATGAGCAGAATATATTTATTGAGGGGGAGAAAGTTCCTGTCAGGGAGAGGGACAGGAAGGGGGCCCCAAGCTGGATGTCCCACAGGAAGTTATCTCTTCCAATGATTTTTATAGAGGAAAACCGTGTGATGAGGCAGATCTAAGGTGGTAAAGAAGACATGGCAACTCTCTTAGGTGGGCATGAGGTGGGACAAAGCTATGATCAACCAATGAGATTACAAGCACCATTGCTCAGGTAAAATTGATTAAATCCAGTACCATATGGGGAAGTGAGTCATGTAGCAAGCAGGAATGAACACAGGACAGGATCTCTTCCTGCTGGGGGTT
>NW_004524601.1:14733085-14734122 GCF_000260255.1 Octodon degus
TTGAAAATCATTGCTCTAAACTGTCTCTAGGAATGAATTCTGGGCATCTTCACTATTTTCTGCTTAGAAGATCAGGCAATGTAAACATAGATTTCCAGGGACAAACAAAATCCCTGCTTGTCTGTATTCTTATTTTAGATAGAAGTCTCTTGTAAATAGAATAGAGATGAATTTTCTTTTTTATCAACCTTGAAATTGCCCAGTTGACTTTAAGCTGATAGAAGTTAGATGAAAACCCTCTACATGAGTAGCCACATATATGGCACCATTAGTGAAGGATAGATAAAATCATCCTCAAGGAAAAGAAAAGAGAACATCTGTTATTTATCATGGAGTTGACATGATGCTGAGTTCTTACTCTAAACTTTTAGAATCCGGTAAGATTTTTACGGGAGGTAAAATGACCTAGTGACTTTGGATGTATGACCTAGATACTTCAAAAGTGAATTCTATACATTTAAAATGTGCATATTGTACTTAGAAAGCTAGTGATCCAGACTTATTGGCATTTGAGATTGACTGAGGAACCTAAGAAGGGCTGAGCTTATTCACGCTTGTTGAGTAAGATTGATTAAGTTGACAAATGTCTAAGTGATTGCAGATTTAGATATGAAGATGTATGTGAAATAAAATACTTCTAGTGGAAGTCAAAGTAAGTGTCCTGACTAGATTCTGTACATCTCTTTTCTTTACATAAGAGCACTGAAAAACCAATAGCAACTTGATTTTCTCACTTATATTTTAATTGTCATATTCAGTTTCCTTTTATTTAAGACATATAATACTGTGGGGTATTTGTACTCAATATCTTCCTATTTCTTTTGTACTAGAGTCACCTGCTGTATACTGTGTTCTTATTTAGTGCTTTCTTGCAATCACTTTCAAAATTACTGTTTTACAACATTCTGTCTTAGCATTGTTAGCCACCGAGGTGTGTGCTCCGTTATAATCTGAGACTGTACGTATAGCTGGTCTACGATAGGTTAACATGAAAGATTAAACTCAATACTCCCTGCAACAGTCCTATATCAGAACTC
>NW_004524601.1:14734997-14757123 GCF_000260255.1 Octodon degus
CACATGGTGTTATCATTTTCTTCATTGTTTTAATAGCATTTAAAATTTGGTATCCAATATACAAATCATCTACATTTGTTTCTGCAAGGTATTTCACCTTTTTTCTCTTTTCTTGTTATTATAATGGGTGACAATTTTGATAATATTTGTGATACCATCTCCATCTTTAAAGGCAATGATGTGTTTGATTTTCTTTTGGAAGCCATTTGCTCTACCCGTTATCACTGAAAAGTACAGACTAATTGGACTTCAGGTGGGGTTGCATTTTTGGAAGACCTCAGACTTTCTCTTAATCGCTCCTTACAGGCTTCAACTATGTAGCCGCTGCCTTGATGTGCTTACCAGGATCCTTGGCTGTCGGTGAATCCTGAGTTATGCTCTCTCTGCTTTGTGTGAAGGGAATGCCAGAGATCATGCTGTGTTTCAGTGGCTTTTTTAAAAAAAATTAATTTATTTTTTTTTGTGTGTGAAAGGAATTGAACTCACGACCTCACGCTTGCCAAGGTTGTGCAGCTGAGCTTTATTGCTGGTCTCTAGCAGCTTTTTCCTTGACTTGTTAATCTCTTATCCTTCTTGATAAAAATACAGGAAAACACTCAAGGGATCAAGTGCTGTATGCAGGCTCACTTATGTTCACCTGTATTTTCTTTTACATCAGCCGTCTTTTTAGGAGGAGTGTGAGTAGAGATATTGACATCAATTCTCACTTAGTACATAGTCCACTCTTCCACCCAGGACTTCCAAAGCACTTTTAGTATAGTCCACTGAGATCAAATTCCTAAAGGGAACACCTACACACACACACACACACACACACACACACACACACACACACGGGGAGAAAGAGAGAATGTGGGTTCATCTCAAAGAAATTCCTTTCTTCCAAGTTTTTTCTTTGGGGGTTGGGTACCAAGAGTGAAACTCAGGACTTTGTGTTTGTCAGGCAAGCTCTGTGCCCCTGAGCTACATCCTCAGCTCTCTTCCAAGATCTTGATGCTTAATACCCTGAATGCCTCATACTTCAATTTCCTTTGAACTTAGCACAATATAGTATTACTGTTGCTATTAGTCTACTCTAGCTTCTAGCATGAAATAACCTCAACTGGATGGCTTAATACTGGAAATTTATTTCTCAGAGTTGTGGATGCTCCAATGTCCAACACCAAAATGCATGCTGATTCATTTCCTGGTGTGGGGCTGTTTCTGACTCAGCCACTGGTGCCTGCATCTTGTATTTCCCTCTGTTGCAAAGAGAGAAATCAGGCTTGCTGGTGTCTCTTCTAATAAAGTCATCAATCCTATGATATAACCCCACCCTAATGACCTTCCTTAAACCTGATTTCTTCTCAGAGCCCTCATCTGCACATGTAGTCACAGAGGGGAGTCAGGGCCACAACTTCCAGCAGAGGAAGGGGCCCTACAAATTGGTGGCATCTGTGTTCATCACCCACCATGGAGGGAAGACGGAATACCAACATTCCCTATGCAACCACCATGTTTTGTAGCTAGGTTGTTAAATGAATTGGTTGCTAAATGAGGGCTTGTGTATAGTTTGAACATTACAGTATTCTGAACAAAGAACTACTTAAAGTAAACTCCAATTTTGTGACTTTGTTTTAATTTGCATAACTCATATACAGTACTGTATATTACAGTGTACAACCATTAGAGTGAAGAAAGAAAATACTCTTGAGCAAAGAAGGAGCTGAGGTCGTGGTGTATTTGTAATTTACAGTAGGGAGGCCTCAAGCAAGATACAAAGAAGCATGTAACAGTACTTAACCCAGTAGAGAAGAAAATTCATTCTTCAAAGAGGGCATAATGCTTAATACAATTGCTTGTTCCTCGAAATATGCTGCTCTTTCATCAGATTCCTGGGGAGAAATTGAGAAAACAAAGAGACAGAGTGCACAGTGGTATCTATCCCTTTATTTCTTATGTATCCTAAAAAGTAAAGAGCCTTAGGTTATTAATATACACAGAATATTTACCATGAGAAATAGCATTTAAAAACTTGTGTCATTCTCTTTATTTATTGTAAATTTATTGCAAATACTGTATCTACTTAAGTTTTTTTGTTTAAATTATTATCTTGAGTGACTTTAAATTAGCTTTTCTGTTGCTCTCCATTTTAGGTAAAATGTAAGAAGTGTAAAATCTGTTGTTCCTTCTGTATCTCTCCCATGACGAGAAGACTTCTATCATGTTGGAGTGACACAGTCTTTAAACTTAGTTAAAGAACAGTGAGATAGCTCAGTGGACTAAGCTCCTGCTTAGGCAAGCACAGGGATGGGGCTTAGATCCCTGGCACCACCATGCCACACCACCACCAAGACTGGACACAATGGGGCACACCTGTAATCCCAGCACTGGGGAGGCTGAAAATAGGAGGATCACTAAGAGTCCAAGCTATACAGTGAGACTCTATGCCAAATACATCAAATAAATAAACTTAATTAATTTTTAATACCTCCCAACCTCATGTGAGCTGAGATATTACAAATAGTTTGATTTACTTGAGACAATGATTATTTATTATCTCTTGCTTTCTTTAAAAAAAAACTGTTCTAGGCTTGACACTTTTGTACTTATTCTGGCATTTCATACCTAACCAGTTTAACATAAATAGCTGTAACTGACAATTTGGCCCACTGTTTATCCTTTATGAGGTGTAACACCTCTCTACTGTTTAAAGAACATAATAAGGTACTACACAGAAACTCCAAGTCATTAATCTTTAGCAAGCAGTTATCTTATTTATTTTATTTGCTAGTCCAGTAACACGGCGGAGTTACATGATGATATATTGATAGGCTTTTTTGTGCTACGTGATCACCCAAATTTCCAATGACTTGTCCCTTATTGCTGTACAACTGTCTAGACATATATCCCACCTACATCTTTTTGTATAGTTGGTGAGGATTGGGATCTGACTTTCTAGAACGTTTTCTTGTTTCAACTTTCTGAAGGCAAAAAGAGAGTGTACTTTTCTAGTTACTTTATAATTAGCACGCAAACACTAATTTTGTTTCTATTCATTCAAAACATTGCATAACTTAAGTGGATTTCTTTTTTTTTAACTAGGTGGATTTCTAAGGGAGGGCTTGAATATGCAGTTGTTACATGAGTGGTCCTATAGACCTGGCTTAAACTACAGGAGTTACATTCCTAGATATTAGAGAAATACTTTAGATTAGAAGGCAAGTTACAGCCTCTGGCCCCCAGTCTGTTAGGATTTCTAATTTTATTTATTGGCAAAGTATTTAAAGGACTGCCAGGATTTCTGCTGGATCCCTACAATTTCAAATCTTTCATATCTTACATTTTCTATCTCAAAAGTGTTTAGAATTTAATTGTTTATATTATCAATCATAGGGCCTTATTTGTTATCAATGCAATAGGCTGTGAATCTTGGCATTATGGTAAAATTGTAAGATTTCTCCATTATGTGGGTCCAAGGTTAGTTTGATTCAATCAGTGCCTAGATTATTTGACACCTTAATGCTGAATAATGGAGCAGAAAAATGAAAGAGGCTTAGGCTATGTAAATTATTGAAAGAGTGTCAAAAGAAGTTATGTTCTGCCATGTTAGGTTCAAATACACAATTAGATTTGCTTGGCTGCTCTGAGCACTGGGTTGTGGATAAGGTGGTGATTTATAGCACACATGATACATTTACTTTTATGCTTGGTAGAGAAGACAATATTAATTATATAACCAATACTGGATATAGTATTGTTATTTAAGGGATTTATGTTGCAGGAAAAATGATAAGTGCATAAATGGAGCATTGGAAAGTGACTTAGATTGGTGGAACTAGAAAGAAATCTCCATATAAGTCCCGTGATGTAAGTGAAGGTGGTTCCAAGAGTGATGCTTACTGCCACCTTTGGAGGGGAATGTTGTTATCAGTGCATCAACAAGCAATTTCCTTTACTTCCAGGGCACAGTACCTAGGCCATGTCCTCTGATCACCTTAACATTGGATTTGTCAGTGTGACTCATTTCAGCCAATGAAAAACTAAATCCATGTTCCATTCTGAGTCGTTTCCTGGAAGAGAGGTTGTGCCTAGTCTGCCATGACTTCTGCCTTGCTACTGACCATACATGAAAACAGGGCCATAGGAGATGGTAGCATGACAGTGTAGCAGAAATCTAGAGCTGGAGACATAGTTTAGTGGTACAGTGTCTGTCTGGTAAGCTTACAGTCTTGAGTTTGATTCCCAGAATGACAACAACAATAACAACAACAAAAAGTCCATCAAACAAGCAAAGAAAAAAAGAGAAGGAATCTGGATTTCTGAATCACTATGTGAATAAAAATAAATATCAATTCCATTTTGCAGTTCAGGCAAAGTTATTATGAAAACTAGCTTTTCTCTCAAGAGCATACCATGTTACCACACTCTGATGTGCACTACAATCAAGTTCCCTTCATTCCGAGGAGGCATTAGCCTTAAAGTCAGCTCATGCACTGGTTAGTCCCACACAATCAGTAATTCAGTTGAGAAAGAAAGGAAGAATTCAAGTGGTTTAATTCTATTCCTGGCCAAGGCCAGCTTCACAGGTGTGGGCCTAATATAGTCACTTTGGGCTCCCTGCTCAGAAAAGCCCTTCATCTGCTTTAATCTTATGCCATTGTCATCTTGAAATCTAGCGACTTTTGAAGAGGTCCTTCTTTTCATTTGTTGCTGTTGTTTTGTTCATTTGTTTTTGAGCCTTGTAGGTTTTATGGCTGGTCCTGCTCCTCAATCCAGGGGACTGAGAATGATCCTGTTTCATAAGAGGAATTTCAAAGTGAAGGTGTGTATTGCTATGCAGGTGTAAATCCCATGTCCGAGTAGGAAAGGGTGGCCAAAGGGAAAATCATTCAGGGGAGAAGACAATGAATTAATTTGAAGCAGAAAACACATGAAAATATTAAGCAGAGACCATTCTCTTGGCTAGATTATCTGCTCCCCTTGAAGTCTGACTCTTCAGCTCATTGTGTGCAAGTCTTCATTTTCTCAGAATATTTAACTGTTTACTATAGTGAGAAAAGTTTGATTAAATATATCTATGAGGGTATCCGAGTATGGATTTCCTCTCCTGCTAAATCATGGTTTCCACTGAGTTCACTTCTACTTTTATCCTCTGTCCTAGCTCCAAAATGAACAACATGATACTCTGGCACAAGAAGTATTGTATGTTCTTGGAACTGCCTCTAGGTTTTGAATACAGTGAGCCAATGAGGGAAAGAATACAGTGACTGGACACTATTCTAGTTGAAATTGTGTAGCCTTAGAGTAAACAGAGGTTTATTTTCAAACCTATTTACTGAGGTTTCAAACTTGGGCTCTGTATGTACAAGAGTGACGCATTTAATATGCAAAATCATGTTACTAACTTACTACTTGAGCTCAGCATTCTTTAACTTACCCATTCTTTCCAATTTGTTCATGATGTTTAATTTATAGTGATGTCCCAGATAGTTACTGCGATAGTATAGTCGATCTATTTCCAAAAGGCTTGAGGTGCCTATTTATCTCACTTGGCAACTTAAACATACACTTTTTTCCATTTTTGCTCATTCTTTGGGTCTAGAATTTGCCAGCCTGGTTTTAATTCATTGATTAGCCATGAGATCTTTGCCTTAGGAGCCCACACGGACTCTTCCCTCAGTCTGGAGTGATTTTCCTTCATCTCTCTCACTTTGTTGTATTGACCATCAAATACCTTTTCATCAAGAATGGCTTTTCTAGTTATACTAGCTGGCCTATTTCTCTGTCAGCTTGTCCCCATGTGAACTCCGTGTCTCTGTCTCCTGATTATTTATTATCATAATGTTCAATAGGACCTCACAAAAGAGTCTTTTTCTTTTAAGAGAATGCAGTCTTTAAGGCAAACTGTTCCCTCTTCCCACTGTTGAATCTCCAGTGAGTAGAATGGTTATTGTTACATAGCATGCTCTTAATAAGAAGTTATTGAGTGAATATATTCATAAATGAATGAATAAATTGCAGTTTTGTCCCATGACATGAGAATTGCCAAGTAGTAGAAAGATGTTATCCAAACATGACTCAAGGAAAATGTTAGCATTGAAATAGCATAAAATGAGCATAAGATACAATGAAATTGGTGGCCCTCTGGAAGAGGTATTTTAAAGGAGACATATTCCATATGAGTAACTAATATTATACTTAAGGCTATCACAAAGTCAAGTTAATATAAAGTGTACTTCATGAGAATATCTGAGCCTTGGAACTTGGAACTTTCTAAGTCATATCTTCCCAGAATAATAATTTCTTAAGTCAAAAATAAAGTCGCAAACAAAAGGTGTGCATTACTAGAAAGCAAAGAAATAAAATGGGTTGAACAAAATGAAGAATTTCATATATCTGGACTTGCTGCTTTGACAAATGATATATCTGAAGTTATTTTTTTCTTTAAATTAGACTTGAAAATGCACTAGATTCAGAGTCCCAGAGCAATGTTCTAGATGAATTGGTTAATTTCAGTGTCACACAGAGTAAAAATCTTGCCTCAAAGATGTATTCAAACTCAAGGCCTTGAAATAAAGACTATCACGGTGAGTCTGGTGACATAAATGGCAACTACACATTTATTAGATACCTGAAATTCATATCTTTTTTGTAAGCTCAAAAAATTTTAAAGAATCCCATAAACCGCAACCCACCCCTACACAGAGTTATCATGGGAATTAATTTTTTGGAATCAACAAATATAATTCAAACTTGCCTTCAAATTACTTTGAAGCATTTCATATGTTCTTTTCTTTTGGCAAATAGTGCCAGTATATGAAGCTCACTCCTCACAAGTACTGAAAGAATAATTACGTGGCAAAGATCCAAAATACCTCCTATGCTTAGATTGAGATTCTGAGTTCTCTTAAATGCCACCAGCTTATGGAAAAATTGAAAAACATCTTAAATAAGTTCATCTTTTGTATATATCAAAAACTAGCACTCTGCGGTATCTTTTGCTTGATCATTTGATGACAACATCTGAGAAGTCTTTACATCCCAAGATAATGTTGAATGGGTTAAAATTTGAGTTTTACACAAAGCAGCCTTTTTCCTTTAAAAGGAAATTGTAAGGGCCAGTCAAGTAGCTCAGTGGATTAAAGCACCTGCAAGCAGGTACAGGGACCAGAGGTTTGATCCCCTGGTGACTTGTGCTGGCCCCACCCTCAGGGTGTGCTGAGATGGCATTTGAGACTGGATGTGGTGGTATGGGCCTGTAATCCCAGCTCTTGGGAAGCTGTAAACAAGAAGATCACTATGAGTCTGATCTAGTAGTGAGTCCCTGAACACTCTGTAGACCCTTCCCTAAAATACAAAAAGAAAGTAAGTAAGAAAGAAAGAAAGAACAGAAAAGAAAAAGGGAAAATTTATATGTTCTGTATGTAGCTGTTGTATATCAATGTTTGGCTTGGTTTCATGAGCCTAGCATTCAAAGGGCAACTGTCCATATTACTGCTAGTTGTATGACCTTACGTGAATGATATCTATTTTTTCTTGTTTTAGAAAATCAGTGAAGATTTGTATCATATTTAATGGAAAATATGAATGTGGTAAAGTATTTGGAAATATAAAGTACATTTTTCAGTCTCTCAAGAGATAGTCCAAAATCATTCAAAGGAATCATTTAGTTGGTTTTTCTCACTGTTACATCTGTAGTTTATTTATTTTTTATTTATTTGTATTTGGTACAGACTCATAGTGATTTTCCTGTTTTCAGCCACTCAAGTGTTGACCTTACAGTTCTATTCTCAATCACTGTCTCAGTGCCAGCGGGGCCAGCACAGCAGGCCTGGGGATTGAGTCCCCCGTCCCTGTATTTGCCTAAGCAGGCACTTTAATCTGTTTAGCTATCTGGTTGACCCTACATCTCTAGTTTATAGTCTGAAGTTCTGATCTTTTAAAAGATTTCAGGGTAGTAATGAAGTCTGTTACCAACACAACCAACACTTACATTTACATTAAACATACGATGTATAAATGTCTCAGGTGAAAGAAAAAGGTGCTGCTTTCTTGTAGAGAAAAGTATACACGAAATTAGAAAGAACCAGATACAAGAAATAGAACAAGTAAGTGACATGACCGAGCAACTGAAGGGAAAGATTTGTGCTGAGGTCAGCTGATTCTCACCGGCCATCCTTGTTGGCCATTTCTGTGCTTCAACTTAAAAACAGTACAGACTTTAAGGACCCAGGAAAAGGAGAAAACTCTGACTAAGGCCAAGTTCTGCTAGGCAGTATTAGAAGAGCATTTGGTTGAACACAAGAGTAATAGACAGGGTTTTTCTCAGATGAGAAACTTGAAACATGCATGAATAAAGAGTAACATAAAGGAGAGACAGGAAACAAACAGGCAGACTTGCTGAGATGCAAAAAGGAAGTGGGGGCGGGAAAGCAGCAGGAGGGTGAAGGATTCCACAGTCGTGAAGACAGGCGGCGTACGTGCACCAGTTTCCCAAGCAAATGTAACTATGGTACATCACAAAAGCACACTAAAAAAAAAAAAAAAAAGTAATGAGTGTAACACAGCACTGCGTTGGCATTGTGTTCCTGAGACACAATACTCCACACACAGCTTAAAACAGGAGAGGTTTGGGCTGGTGAGATGGCTCAGTGGTCTAAAGCGCCTACTTAGAACAAGCTTAGCAAAGCACAGGGACCGCGGTTCAATCCCCCAGCATCACATGCCAGCCAGCCCCGCCCCCTGGTGGGCTGAGCTGGCCACACACACACACACACACACACACACACACACACACTAAATAAAAAATAAAATAAAAAAAATAAACCTAAATGAAAACAGGAGAGGTTTAATTTGGCTCACAGTCGGGGATTCAGGGCGTATTTGGCTGGATTCAAGACGGGAGTATAATGGGGGAAGGGCATGCTAGAACAGAGGTGCTTAGTTCTTGGAGGCTGGGAAGCAGAGCAGGGCAACAGAGCCAGGGCTGAAGGAGGCGGGAGCAGACGTAGACATCGAGGTCACCCCTTCAGCACCCCACGACCCAAGCAGGCATATGCTTCACTAATCCCTTGGGTGCCTCCTGAGCCAAAGAAATGGACACTCTGTCACAGCCTACGTTCTTTTCCTTAATACTGAGTATTGTGAATGTCATTTAGCTACAGGTTTCATTCTTGCCACTAACGTAATGATCCGTGTTCTCTAGGTACAGATAGGAAATGCAGACACAGAAAGATAGCGACTAATGTACACAACTCAATTAAAAAATTCAAACACTTGTAGTTTGATAAGATTTCAAAAATTTAATGAATTTCTTTCAATTTTTTTTTCTGTATTCAGCACAGGGTCTACAGGGCATACAGGGTCTCACTAAGTAGTTCAGACTCGTAGTGATCAGCCTGTTTTCAGCCTCCGAAGCACTGGGATTACAGGCACATGCCACCATGTCCAGTCTCATCAAAATTTAATGAATTTCTACAAATTGTACAAAGCAATTTAAAAGAAAGACTAGTTATCCCTGAACAAGTAAACATGTATAGAACATGGGTAGACATGAAAAAGTTGACAAAAATGTCTCTGAAATAAAAGATAATTTTATAAAAAGATGTGTTTTAATTGTAGTCTGAGACCAAACATACAGTCATCACATCAAAAAATTAAAGATGGATACATAATTAAAATATTCCAATATTTTACGTCCGAATGATGTCAGAAGGGAACATTTCTGAAGGTGTCATAGATATTGTGAAGATGTTCTGGACTGAATTGTGTCTAAAAATTAACAGTCCCAGTCAATGTGACTTTAGTTGGAGAAATGATTTTTATGCAGGTAGCTAACCTTCTATGAGGTCATAAAGGTAGTTTCTAGTCCAACAGGTCTGTGGTCCTGTAAAAAGAAGAGATGCCAGGAATGTGCTTCTACAGAGAAAAGACCGTGTGAAACCACAAGAGGGCTGCTTGCACAAGCGAAGTAGACAGGCCTTTGGAGACTGCAGTGGGGCTGATGCCTTGATCTTGGGCTCCAAGCTCCTGAATTGTGACAACCAATTGTTATTGCTTGATCCATTCAATGTCTGACAGCTTGCTTTGACAGGACTAGCCGATTAGTACAGAGCAATAAAAGTCAAAGAAAATATATAAAATAGAGATAGATTAGATGCTGAGCACTAGGAAAATGGAGAAAATTGAGAAGGAAATGAAGACATAACACAGATATCCAAAATAAGAAGGGATGGAAGCCAATGATAAGGTACTCAAATTAGAAAAGATAAAGACAAGAGAAATAAATTTACTGAAACTGATAAGGAAAGCACGCAGTGACACAAGTGTCTGCCTAGCAAGCGCAACATCCTGAATTCGATCCCTGCTCCTAACATAAAAGTTCCAAAAATTACCATTTACATTAATTATATTGAACAAACTATTAATTATAACAGTGTGTATATGGGGAATAAGTTCACCAGCTTGTTTGACATTCTGTTAGTTTTCTTTTGCCACTATAGTACAGATACCTACAGCAGGTTGAGATTACAGAGGCAATAGGCCCATTTAGTTCACAGTTTTGGAGACTGAATGTTCAAACCATATGGTGCAGCATCTGGTGAGGACAAACCCTGCCTGCCTCGTGACGTGGCAGGTTAGCAGCCTTTATACAGAGCCACAGAGCCTGACGTTGGTGCGCAGTGCCAGAGGGGAGGATGCACAGAGCATGTGTGATTTTCTCGTTTGTCTTTCTCCTCTTATAGAGGGACCAGGTTTCAATCCTGGTAGCTCCATTGCAATCACTTTATTTTATCCTGATCACCTGTGATAATCTGACTTTATCACGGTCAGATTCAATTATTACCTTTTTAGAACCATTAACATATGATCTTACTCTTACATGAGTAAAGTCTCATGTAAATTTCGGGAACAATCCATGTGCAAATCATAGTAGCCATATATAAATGCCCCATTGATTTTAATTTAGAATTGCATTTTCCTTTTTTTAAAATGTATTTAGGACAGGGTCTACGGGGTTTATAGGGTCTCACTATGTAGATCAAACTCATAATGATTCTCCTGTGTTCAGCATCCCAAGCACTGGGATTACAGGTGGGCGCCACCACACTGAGTCTCAAGCACGTCTCAGTGCACACCAGGGGCGTGGCTGGCACCGCATGTGGGTATGGAACCCCCCTGTGCTCTTCCTAAGCAGCCACTTTAATCTGATGAGCTCTCTAGCTGGCCCTAGAATTACATTTTTCATGCTTAAATTCTTTTTTTCTGTACTTCAATTTCAGTCACATTTTAAATTCTAAAAATATAACTATTGCCGTCAAATGCACAAATTCATTATCTCAGTGACAGGGCTTATCTGTGGATACTTGTCCTGTGGTAGTTATAGATCTACCTGAGCTTATTTAAAATAACATTGTAGCAATAAAATAAGAAGTTTTTATTTTATTTATGCAAGCTCCATTTTTTTATCCTAAGATTTTAAGGAACCTCACACCATTGTGAGTGGTTAGGTTGAATATTTATATAACACTTGGTCAGCACTACATATGATACTGAAATTGTCCTTGCTGATTCAGCAGGAACTATAACTGCTGCACTGCCACAGGCAATGACTCGTTTTCTCTCTAGTCCTCCATGTCTCTGGCATTCAGCACTGTTTATTCATTATTCCTTCTTGGGAGATTTTTCTCTCCTGGGGTTTGGTTAAACCATACTGAAAATTCCTTCTCAATTTTTATAAACTCATTTTAACTCTTCTCTGTCATAGATGGGTAACTTTAATATAACTTTTGGTCCTCTGTTGTTTGTGTTGTAGAAACCTTACCTTTGTGTATGGTTTCAAGAGGTATAATCAAAGTTTCTATTAGGTATTAAGCATTTATTTTTAGAAAAATATGGTCATTACTCCTTTAAAGTAAAATTCAGTGTGCATGTGTGCGTGCGCACACACACGCACACACACACACACACACACACACAGAGGAAAGCAAGAGCATGATTAGAGGATTCAGACTTGTTTCTTTCTTATTTTTGTTTCTGAGTCAGGGTCTTATTATGTAGTTCAGTTAGGGCTTGAACACAAAGGAAGCATCCTGCCTCAGCCTTCCAGGTTCTGAGGAAGGAAGCCCTGGGCCACCAACTTGAGAGAGTTAGTTTCACCAACTTAGGACACCTAGAGTACTAACTGGTAGCACAAACCAAGAAGTAGAGATGTTGAAAGAATAAAATGAAGGATTGAGGGTAGCAGGGGAGAATATAATGTAGTAAGGAAAACAAAGAACGTAGGAAGCACAATATAGATTGAAAAATCTTCAATGGGAAAGATATACAATATTTGATTTAATGTCTACTTTCTAATGAAATCCTACAGAAAGCATTAGATCCTTCTTCTTTAGCCCTATTATATAGAACTTAATAGGTAGTCAGAGAGGGATTGGGCCCTCAAGCATGTCCTTACAAAACGCCATGCACATCAAAAGTGTAGATGCAGAGAACCAGACAAGCAAGCCTCCCTCGAGGTGAACAGCACCTTGAGATTGTAGTAGAAAATGAGCACCCCCTGTGCAGTGAGCCTAGATAGTACAACAGATGCACGGTGGGCAACCAGAACCCCCTGATACATACCACCATCCCTTTCCAGCAGTGTCTTTGCTCTTTCTAAGTCAAAAGTGATAGACAAGATAAAGTATCTATCACCGTATACCCTTGCTTTGTTCCTCACTTCTGTATTGGACATTCCTGGTTAAGGAAAGTACTTGCAGCTCTATAAGTTGATTGTAGTTCAACCCATAGTAACAAGCTGCTACTTCGTTGGAAAAAGTTCTCAGATACCTCATAAAGAATCTCAGTGCCACCTTTCTAAAGACCCCTCTTCAAAACCCAGAGGTTGTCCTTTTTCCTTCCAATAGAACTCTCCACCCATTCTGCTTTGGTTTATGACTTCATTCCTGGAGGTCCCAGAGTTCCATATATACCCAAGCAATGCAAACAATCTTTTATGAATATTTTCCCTTGGTATTAATCATATTCTCCAGAAATTCTGTATGTATCTGTTTTCACCCAGACTGTAAATTACTTTAAAACAGAAAGTCCTTTGATGTTGAAATAACATCCCATTTGTACCAAGTATTTAAAAATGAGCAACTATATTAAGCAAAGAAAATCTTAGTGTTGGTATTCAAGTATTCTTGGTTCAAAGGAGAAGAGGCATAAGTAGGCCAGTAACAATGACCTGTCTTAATTGTACCCTGCAAAAGGAGCTTCAGGTAAAATGAGCACAATTAAAGTTGTGAAAAACCCCAGTTTTCTGGTAGACAGAGTTATGATATTCAGGAGTACTTTTTTTTTCAAAGTTATTAGCCTTGTGTTTAAGCACATGGCTTTGCCATTTCCTGGCTTTGCAATTTGTCCCTGTATGCTTAATTTACCAGAATTAAAATTTCTGAATTAGCTAATCTTATTTCCTAGTTATTTAAATAATTAAATTATTAAATACAGGAAAATGAGTTAATGTTTAACTAAACTAAATCTAGTGTCTGCTGGGTTTTGCAGACGAGGAGGGATGCTACAATACCTGTGCACAGATTTTGCTTAGTTTTCTGTTTCACCCCGGCCAGCTGTGCCAACCTGAAGTCACTTTTTATTTATGTCTGAAGAGAGAATTGTTCAGGAACTGGAAACAAATTTTTTAGTTTTTGTGTGAAGAACCCAACTTTTGTGTCTGAAGGCATAAAAAGAAAAATCTTAGGTAAGCAGAAGCAACAGGCTTTGCTTACTGGGCCTTGTGTGGTAGGGAGTTGCAAATTCCAGTTGAGTACAGTGATTTGAGACCCAGCAGAAATTGTCTAACATGCCTCTCCCTCAAGATGGGCAACCAGCTATTCATGCGAAACAACACATCCGTGTAAACAATTAACTTCATTTTCTTAAAATGTTCACGTTGTATTATCTTACTTTCTGATGGCAGAAGATAGTGCAAAAAAATTCTAAAATTTGCCTGCCTGAACTGTAGCACTTTAGCTTTCCTGGTAAGAAAAATATATCTGTAATTTGCCTTGTAAAACCCATTGCTTCCAGCTTGCTACAGAGATAGCTGCCACCTCTAATTGTGTTTATGTAGTTTCTTAATTTGCATGAAAGAAGATAACATAAGTGAAAACTCAAGAGAAAGACTAATTCAGCTGACTAGCCAAGGCAAGCAGAATTTGTTATTCATTAAATGCTAATGAGCCCAGCAGCACGCGGGTTTTATTTGTCTCACTCTATTTGGGACTTGAAAGGTCTTGCAATACAGTTAAAGTCTACAATAAACAGATATGTGGAATTAAAGTACTGCCTTTTCTCTTGTTTCCGTTTGATAGATATACAATTATTGCTTAGCTAGGCAAGCTAGGTAAATCAGCGTGGAGCGGTATGCTTTCTTTCTGTTTAAGAACACAATTTAATCAAAATTCAGCCCTGGACATGTATATGTCGTCCTTAATTTCTACACAACATAGACATTCTATTTGTGTACTGTGGAGTCAAACCTACTTTTAGAAAATCAAAAATCAGATGGAGCATCGATCATTTGAACCTATTAGATTCTATTCATTTTTTTATCATTTAAATATTTGATTCTTTATATTTTCTGTTTTTGCTTTGTATAAAATCTAACAGGTAGAAAGCAATAGCATATATAGTGACAGTATAAATTTTACGTTTTTAAAATCGTAGCTTTTTAAAAATTAGTTTTTAGCCTAATTGTTTTTAGGTTATCAATAATCGTGGATTATTTATTGATGAACTTGGCCAATATATAGAATTACTGAGTTTATTTAACTTTACGGTCATTTGTTATTGAACATTATTTTATATGTGGCATAAGTTTTTACATCAAGATATTCGATATAGTGAATACAAGATGAGAATATGTTTCATTAATCACTGCTGTACTACGATCAAAACCACTGGTGCTGATAGTATTTGGTAGCAACATTTTTCTAACTAAAAATACTCTTGTCTAATGCAAACTGTGTACCATATAGATTTGAGAATAAAAAGCAGCTGAACTTTCTTTTTTCTGTATACTATTTATAATAGTACTAGAAATCTGTCAATATTTTATTGGGCAGATTACTACAGCTCTTGTAGGGACAGAACAGTTTAAGTTTTTATTGGAGAACACTTACCCTGGTTGTTGATTAATGACTCATTTTAGGACGTGATACATGCATATAAGATTTACTAGAGTAACTTTGCTGTAACAAATCATATTTTTCAATAGTTTATATTATTATTTATGAAGGTTATTCTTTTTCTGGCATTCAAATATAACAATATTTAGCAAATAAATTTAAAAAAGCAATATTAACAAATACTAAAAAAGCAATTCAAAAATATTAACAAATTTAATATTGTTGCTAATATTTAGCAATATTTAACAAAGACAAAAGAAAGATGTTTCCTTTTTCACAATAAGGGCTATTATTTTATGCACAACATCTCCCACAGATAATCATAGCAGTTGTTGAAGAATGCTAACAATTTGACTTTATTTACGTGCCACTTATAAAGGCCTCAACCTGCAAACACCTACAGAGGTAGCTGCTGCATCTAATTGGACGCTAATCATTTTCTAAGAAAATGCTAATTTTGGAGGACAGAGACATGAGGAGTATGTAAGAGAAAGAACATGAGCTTTTAGAGCACTTTTTTCCAAAAGAGAGAGAGAGAGAGAGAGAGAGAGAGAGAGAGAGAGAGAGAGAGAGAAATAAAGTTCAAAGCTCTGACACAGCTCCATGACCTTTGTAATGTATTTGCATTGCAGTTCTTTAGTGGTCCAATTGGTTAACCAGATTGTGTATCATTAATGGGCATATGGCTGAGCTTCGTGATTTCAAAGTGTACATGATTTGTATCTAATTCATATTAGCTATTAATTAAAAGCAAGAATATTACTCTCTGCTCAATTTACATTAGTATCCATATAATGTTTATTATTTTTCCATAACCAAATGAAGTCAGAGCTTCCTTTAACATGCTCTGCTAGCTTTTATCACTTGAGTGCAGAGACTAGAGTATCAGATCCTTCAGGAAATATTTCATAGAACAATAAATCATTTATCAACTTATTTTTAGTTGTTACTGATTTTTGTATAGAATTCATTTCCACTTCAGTTTTTCTGAAATTTCTGTTATCTTTGCCTTAAGAAATACTAAGGTGAAGATATTTAAAATATATTTAAATTTTTATTCCCATTGTACTTCAATCTTTTAAGAAAGTATATAATGACCACAAAATTTAATTCAGTCACATTAATACAATATGAGACAATTTTAAAGTGATTAATAAGTGGCAGACTTCAAAAATATTTTCTCATAGCTATATGACTACTATTACAAACTATACAAACTAAATAAATCTACTTGTCTTAACTGTACTACTTTGACTTACTGCTATTCTTCCATGGAAAAATGCATACTGAAAGATGAAAACAGCACACTGATGCCCGTGCACTATTTACAACTCAGAAAATAGCGTAAAAGAAAATAACGAAAAACAACACTGCTTGTTCTCTTTGACCTTGTGGTCAAAGTCCAGATTACTTCTTGAAATTGAGAACTGAAACAGTGACCTCTATTATGGATGTCCCGTGGACCCTCTGACCTATTGAAATATTTGTGACATGTGTAATCCCCCTATGATGGAGAAATTTGAGATGCACACTTATTTTTTTCAGCTGTTGGATAGTTCAACATTATCTTTTTGTGTCAGCTTAAAGTGAATGCTTTTGTTTTTCAGTAAAATGTTTATAGAAAGGCTAAAAGGTTACTTACTGTTTGCTTAAGATCACTACAGTAACACAATGGCTACTGGCTGCTGATCACTTATGTCAAGGCTTTTCTGAGGTTGATGTGGAATACAACTCGTTTGAGAAACTGTTGGACTCTGAAAGTGGGTGCTGTACTTAATCCCTGCCACTTGGCTATTACCTTCTTATCATTCAGTGCAATAAAGAAAGCTCCTTTGGTTGCCTCCATCCACATCCTTCTCAGATCAGAATCTGGGAAGTGATGTTAAAAAGTTTCAGATTGTTTTTGCATACAAGATTGATTATCCATGCTTTCTGTCTGCACTCTCCGACCACTACAGTGACTTGATAGTTAGAGTTGAGAATTTTCTCTAGATTCTTCTGGCCCATGAGTCACAGAAATGCAGCAGCAGTGTTGGCAGAACACAGGCTGGTGATTCGACATGGTAGACTGCAGATTGCATTGTCTAAATGACTGCAATTCCTGAAGAGCTGTGTCAAATTTAATCCATGAGTGCTGAGGTATGTAATGTGATCTCAATCACTAGCACTCATGATTTATTACAGAATGATTATTGTCTGGGACAAATCCTGAAATGCAAACCTCGCCAGATGACATTACTATGCTGGATGTCTTTTTCTTGGATTAGTCTATTATTATCTTCAGGCTAAAGTTTTATCCTCTTTCCTATCTTTCACATATAAGTTCTGCTTCACAGATTCCTCTTTAAACTAATGAGATCACCAGACCTAATCAGTTGCACAACTACATGTGTAATATTAACCTGATTCTTCAGAAAACAAAAAATAGGTCCAACAGCCAACAGGGTCCTGTAAGTTCGCTCCACTTTGGTGGGCCGCACCAAGAAGGAGCCGTGGAGCCCAGCAGCCAGCAGAGCCCTGCAGGTTCACTGATGGGGTACAGTAGGAAGAAGCTGAGCACAGCAGCCAGACACAAGCCAGGTCTTGCTGGTTGAATTCAAATTTGGTAGATCTAGACCTGGTAAACTGAGGCAGACTGCTAAGCCCATGGAGCCCAGACCTACAGGAGCATCCTTATTGCACAGAGGTGGAAGGGAGTAACTTTAGTGAGCTAGTCTGCCTGAAAGACTTCAGGTAAATGAACGGGAGGTGACCAGAAAGAACACCAGGGAACTAACTTAAATATAAATCCCCAATTTAATAACTGCTTTGTTATACAGCTATGATGTTTGCCCTTACTGTCTAAGGTACAAACCTATTAGTTACAAAAGTTTGTCTATTTCTAAATTTCATTACCTGTTATTATAACTGCTAATTGTCCTACTGTAAATGGGAACCCATATCTCCCTTAAACACATGTTCTCCCTTGGGTAATATTATAGGGAGGCTCTTTGTTAATAGCCTCACCACAGCCCTACACAGAAAAATGGAGGACAATGCAAACAGGAAACCAGTATCTCACCCACCATCACT
The DNA here is from genome assembly GCF_000260255.1 of Octodon degus. Lineage (NCBI taxonomy): Eukaryota > Metazoa > Chordata > Mammalia > Rodentia > Octodontidae > Octodon > Octodon degus. The sequence goes on from NW_004524601.1 coordinate 14,753,228, forward strand.
AGAAAAGGCAAAATTTTGGGGCACACACAAAACAAGAATCTCTGACACTGGAGAGATACTTAAGGAACAGACTCTTCACACAGAGGCTCTGCTTGCAGTGACATAGCTATCTACTATAAAACTTTCACAAAAAGGTATCACAGAAATCACAGTTCTCTCTGAAATAGAAAAATGACAGAAAGAAGGAGCAAAATGTATTCTCAGGCCCCAAGCTCACCAACTACAAACCCAAGAGACAATATCATCAAAGAAATTGGAAGCCACACACCTAAAATCTCTGAAATAATAGCAACTGAAGTAAAGAAATAAATGCAGAAGGGTATAGAGGAAATCGTATCAAAATAATCTCCCAGGTAAAAATGAAAAGATAAATATAATGAAAGAATTCCTAAGTACTTCTAAAAAAGACATAAAAAGTAGAAAAATGATGGAAATGAATGAGCAATATAGGAAAGAAACAATGCATGAAGCAGATTCAAAGAGATGTCTAGGGAATTTAAAAAGTCCATAGCAAGTTGGCAAAACCATTTGAATGAAAGTGGAGATAGACTTTCAGACCTTGAAGACACTGTTACATCTAGTGAAAAGTTAAAATCTCTTAAAAACAACTAAGGTCTAGGAAATAATAATTTGACAGCTTCAAGATGTTGCAAAGATGAACAACACAAGACTAATAGGCATAAAAAAGATTAATAGGCATCAATGAGAAAGAAGGAGCCAACATAAATTACATAAAAAAGAATATGGACAGAAGTAAAAGCTGAAAACTTCATAAATGTGGAAAAACAATATGACATTCAGTAACTGAGGCATATAGAATTCCAAATAATCAACCCAATTAAAACCACAACCAGACATGTAATAAGTAAGATCCCAAAAATTCAGCACAAGAACAACATACTAAAAGCCACTAGAGAAAAGAAACAGATTACATTAAAAAAATGATGAGAATAACAGCAGATTTATCCTCACAAACCTTCAAGTCAAGAGGAGTATGGAGAGAAGTGTTTCAAGTCCCATAAAACAAATTCCAACTCTGATATATGCTGCAGAACTCTTTTTTAAGTTTAATGGAGAAGTAAAATATTCCATGACAAAGAAATTCATAACACCCAAACCAAACCGATACAGAGTACAAAAAAAATCCTAGAAAGGGATTAAAAAAGATCACAATCCCAAGAATGACAATGGAAAGAACCCACCAAACAGGGCAAATAATTAAACACAGGAGAAAAGTAGGGAACCAACAATAGGAAAATAACATGGACAACAGGTCAATACACATCAATTATAACCACCCATGTAAATGGACTCAATTCACCAATTAAAAGAAATAGATTAGAGGAGTGGATTAAGAAACAAAATCCAACAATATGCTGTATAGAAGAAACACATTTAACCAATAAAGAATTTCATAGGGTGAAAGTTAAAGGATGGAAAACAGTACTGCATGTTCCATGATCTCAGAAAAAAAGCAGAGTTAGCTATCCTGTTCACAAACCTTCTGAACTACAATGTAAGAAGAATCAAATGAGATAAAGATGGTCACTACATACTGGTTAGGGAAAAATCCAAGAATAAGAGACAACAGTCATAAATATGTTTACACCAAATATGGGAGCATCCAACTATATAATATGAATTTCTAATAGAAATGAAAAATCTAATAACCAATATCACAATCTTAACAGGAGAACTTAACCCCTCATCTCAAAAAGATACATCAAGTAGACAAAAAATTGATGAAGAGGTAGCAGAACTGAATTGAACCTTTGAACAAATGGACTTAGTGGACATATTCAGAGTGTTCCACCCAACCACAGCTGAATCCACATTCTTTTCAGCTGCACATGGGATGTTTTCTAAAATAGACCATATAATAATCCATAAGTCATGCTTGAGTATATGAAAGAAAACAGAAATTATCCTATGCATATTATCTGACTACAGTGCAATGAAACTGGAAAATAATGACAAAAGAAACCACAAAAACCCATGAACATATGGAAATTAAATAACACCTTAATCAGAGTCCAATGGGTTACAGACACAATTAAATAAAACATTAAACAATATCTACAATGCAAAGAAATTTCAAATATATACCCTAATATAGTACCTCAAGCTTCCAGAAAAAGAACAAACCAAGCCCAAAACTCAAAGACCAGAGGAAATTATAAAGAGTAGAACAGAAATTAATGCAATTCAGACAAATAAGACAATTCAAAGAATTAATGAATCAACAATCCGGTTCTTTGAAAGAGTAAATGAAATTGATAAACACCTAGCCAATCTCCTCAAAAAAAGGAAAGAAAAACCTTAAATTCAACCAATAAGAAATGGAAAGTGTGAAATTACTACTGATTCTGTGGAAATTTCAAAGATCATCAATAGCTATTTTGAAAATCTTTACTCTCACAGAATTGAAGAGAGAATAAATGGATATATTCCTAGATAGGTACAAATTACAAAAACCGAATCAAGAAGACATAAAAATTCTGAATATTCCAAGTTCAGCCAATGAAATTGAAATTCAATAAAAAACTTACCAACAAAGAAAATCCCAGGTCCCGATGGATTCCTTGCTGAATTCTGCAAGAAAATTAGAGAAGATTTAATCCCAACACTCCTCAAATACTTCAGTGAAATTGAAAAGGATACAATTCTTCCAAATAATTTCTGGAGGGAAGTATTATAGTGATACTAAAACAGGAGAAAGAAACAACAAAAAAGAGAATTGGAGGCCTATCTCACTCATTAACATAGACGCAAAAATTCTCAATAAAATGCTAGCAAATAGAATGCAGCAAATCATCAAGAAAATTACACACGGCGACCATGTAGGATTCATCCCAAGGTTGAAAAAATGGTCTAGATGACTGATCATTCAAGAAATGCAAATTAAATAATATTTGGAAATAGGATATCATATCCGCATCTTGTACAGCAATTAACCACTAGGAAGAATGTATGCAATGTGTTAATTATTGAAACGGTCCTACCAATTTGGTTTGAAAAAATAAATAAAATAAAATAAAACATGTAAAAAAAAGAAAAGAAAAAAATAATATTGAGATACCATTTCAGCTCAGAAAGAATCATTCTCATAAAGAAATCTACTAATAACAAATGCTGGAGAGGTGGGGAAAGGGAACCCTTTTTCACTGCTGGTGATAATGTAGACTGGTACAACCACTATTGAAATCAATGTTGATCATCCTCAGAAAACTAGGACTGGAAATCTCATTCAAACCAGCTATTACCCTTCTGAGTATTGTCCCAACTAACTGAAAACATCATACCACAGTGAGATATATGCACCCATGTGAATAGCAGTTCAATTTGTCATAGCCCAATCTTGAAAACAACCAAAATGCTCATCACCTGAGGAATTGATAAAAAGGATGTAGTATCTTCATCAATGGAGTATTACTCTTCTATGCAGAAATATAAATTTGAAGCCTTTATAAGTAAGTGGATGCAACTTGAGGCTATCCTCATAAGTGAAATAAATCAGACCCACATGCATAAATATCATATTGTCTTCCTAATGTAAGAACCTGAAAGAAGAAATAAAACCTGAAAAGTATAATAAACATTGTAAAACAGAGAGAAACTGAAACTAATTTGAAACAATGAATTTAGTGAAATGAGAAAAGATAGGAAAAAAGGGAGGGGAAAACATCCAAGTATATATGGAGGATGGCTGTGATGATTGTACTAACATTTTCCATTAGTTTTTTGAAAACAGCAGTGATGTGTAGAAATTTCACCTTGAGTAACTATATGTTGATATCTGCGATCGGAGCAATGACTTCGAGGGCAGCAATGTGTAATACCAATACTACACTTGAATACATCTCATCTTGGTTTCCTAAATGTGTACCATTTCTAAT
>NW_004524601.1:14757301-14761321 GCF_000260255.1 Octodon degus
AAAAAAGATAATAGAACAACCCCTATTAATTAGCTATCCTTGTTTTGATTATCTGTAGTATATGTATCATTGTATGTTATCCTCTTTCTGTCTTTGTTTCTGCTTTTGTTTTTACTATTCAAAATGAAATAAAATTAATTTAAGAAAATAAACAGTAGAAATTTCACTTGACCCAACTCTTCCCCTTCTAAATATCTTCTGAAGAGTTAAAAATATTATCCTACATGTTGCCCATGTCTGTAGCTGTGCAGTGTGTAAAACTGAATCTTGGCAGCAGCCCTCATTTCCAACAACAGATGAAGGGATAAAGAAATGTGGTATTTACATACTATCGAGTCCTACTCTGCTATAAAAAAAAGATAAACTTGAGTGATTTCTAGTAAAAATGTATAAACCTTGAGACCATAGCATGAAGTGAAGTAAATCAGGCACACAAGGTTAAATATCACATGTTTTCTTTTATATGAGAAACACAAATCATAAGTAAAGAGCAAAATAAAAGATAGATAAGAGGAGGTAGGGTGATAGAACTTTCTAAAATAGGAAGATCATGAGAAGTGGGAAGGGGACAGGAAGGGAGTGAAAGGAGTTACAGATATGAGACGTGCCATGCCATGTACCAACTCCACGCAGGGAACATGGACCTCGTGCACTGCAAATATGACTAATAAAAATTGAACTATTTGACACTTATATTTGTGTTTACATAAAATATGCACATGTTTTGTAATAATGTAACATTTTTCATCATTATAATAAGACAAGTTTCGTAAAGAGGGTGCTATAAACCTGTGATTTTTGGGCCTTGATGAATATAATTTCACCATCACCAGTGTATCCTGAGCCAGTCTTTGTATGGTGTAATTCGCCTTCCTCAACTCAACAAGGGCACAAGGCCCATCCTTCTGGCTTTGGGTCCTTGTCAACTCTTTGAATGTGTAGTCCTGTCCAGGACACTTGGGGTTAAAAGCATCAGTTCCTTAGCTTTCCTGTGTAGGTTTAATTTCTCACCTTATTTTAGGAAACTGGAAACTTTCTTTTATTTAAGACAAAAACTATATGCAAATTTAAAATAGATTTGTTAGGTTTTGGTAGGATTTCTGATGCTTTGTCAGAAGAACACATTCCTATGATCCACTGTTTTACAATGTCCATAACTCTTCTATACATCAATCTCTTTTAGCTACTTAGCAAGGTTTGGTGCTCAAATCACAGATAGACATTTCAAAGTTTAAATTCTCAGACAGAGAAGGCACAGCAGTAGTATTACAAAATCATTTAAAGACTCTATCTGGTCTAGCACAGTGGTGTATGTTTGTAATCCCAGATACTATGGAGGCTAAAGTAGCATTGCTGGGGCCCAGAAATTTGAAAAATAGAGACACTGACACAAACAACAAAAGGTACAAATTCAAGATGTGTTTCATTTTTCTTCGTCTTTTTTTTTTCTTTTTTTTTTTTTTTTTTGTACTGGGAATCAAACTGAGGACCTTGTACTTGCCAGGCAGGTGCTGTTCCACTGAGTTACAACCCCAGCCCATGTGTTTCATTTTCTAAAATCACTGATTCAGTTACTTGTTGAGAATTAAGAGTTCAACATCCACTTTTCAAACAATTTTGTTCATTTTGTGTCTACCGTACTTGTACAGTCATGATGAAAATGTTCAGTGTTTGCTAATTTTTATCACACAGTGCTGTCCATCCCTCTTTGGCCATATTTTATAAATATACAAAGAGAATGTATGATAGTGTTTTTGAATTTTGTACTTAAGCAGTTGCATTAGGATAAGCTTCAGTTTACAGCTTCAAATAGATAAGGGCCATCTAATCAACTTCCATACTGTAAGACATTTATGTTCTTTAATTATGAATTAATGCTCATGACCACATAATACTGTTAAGTTTCTGATGATGTTAGAGAGATACAGAGACATATTTATAGGAAAAGGAATCATTAGGACAATAGAAAAATCTTTTGTTATTATAACCATAATAGTTAAGTGGACTGATATTTGAGAGCACAGTATGAATTAAAATTATCATTTTAGTGCTGTGTTCCGGGAACCCCCAGAACCAGACCTAGCCCAGGTCTGGTGAGTGTGTGGGAGAGCTTCCTGCTACCCTGCACCGGCCGTACCAAATACCAGTCCCAGCCCAGGCGCGGTGTGCATGAGACCCTTTCCCACCCACTTGGTACATCCCCCACCACTCCGCAGCACCTTGTCCACCCTGCCCGCCGAGTAGGAATTTGTGACACGTTCCGGGAACCACCAGACCCAGTCCTAGCCCAGACCCAGTGAGTGTGATGGAGAGCTTCTTCTCCCTGCTACTCCACCTTGCACACTCCAGGCACAGCTCAGGCCTGGCATATATGCCTGGTGTGTAACCCTGCAGCTGCAATCCCTGCGGAAAGTGTAGAGGATAGATCGACCCAGCTAGTCCAGGAGCAGAACATATTGCCACAGGGGTACAACAGGTTCACCCTCAAGGGCAGCAGTGGGAAGGAACTCAGCACAGCAGCCAGACCCAAGCCAGATGCAGCTGGATAAGTCCAAACTTTGTAGAGCTGCATCTGAACTTCACTACGTGACAAGGTTGTAAATACAGCAAAGATCTACAACAAAGGTCAGAAGACAGTGCTACACAAAATGAGGAGAAGGAACAAAATTCAACCTCAGAACACAAGTCCACTCGTAACAAGGGCAGAGGACACTAACATAGAACAAATTAGAAATCACACAGCTGAAAGCAATGAATCAATGGCTTCTGAAATAAAGAAACAGATGCAGAAAGGTATAGAGGACTTCAGATTGGAAATAAAAAAAGAAATCCCTGAATTAATAATATCTGCAGTAAAGAATCAAATGCAGAAACATATGGAGGAAACCAAGTGCCCACCCAGAACAAGTGTGGAAGACACCAGCTCAGCTCAAATGCATGAATTAATAGCGTCGATAGTAAATAAGCAACAGCAGAAAGATATAGAGGAAATCAGAGCGCAATTCTTTTCTGAAATAAAAAAAGAACTCTCAGAACTCATAGCAGATGAAGTAAAGAAGCAACTACAGAAACATAGAGAAGAAACCCAATCTGAAAAAAAACACTGCAGTAAAAGAATTTCTAACTGCTTTAAAGAAGATATTGATGAAAAAATAGAGGAGATTAGAAAAATGACGGATTCCTCGAATGAGCAATACAGGAAAGAAATAGATCGCATGAAGCAGAGTCAAAGAGATATAGAGGAAATTAAAATCTCAATCACAAGCTTGCAAAACCATTTAAGTGAATGTGAAGACAGAGTTTCAGGTCTTGAAGATGCTGGTGCAGCTAGTGAAAAGGTAAGAAAGGATCTCTTAAAAACAACGAGGATGCAGGAAAGAATAATCCATCACCTGCAAGATGATGCAAAGATGAACAATGTGAGAATAATAGGCATCAATGAGAAAGAAGGAGTCAACACAAATGACATTAAAAAAATATGAGCAGAAGTAATAGCAGAAAACTTCCCAAATATGAAGAAACAATCTGACATTCAGGTAACCGAAGCATATAGAATGCCAAGTAACCTCAACCCAATGAAAAACACATCGAGACATATAAGAGTCAAGATCCCAGAAATTTAGCACAAGAATAATCTACTGAAAGCTGCTGAGAAAAGAAGCAGATCACATTCAACAGAAAACCCATCAGAATTACGGTTGACTTCTCTTCACAAACCATGAAGGCAAGAAGAGCATGGAGCAGAGTACTTCAGGTCCTGAAACAAATTCCAGCCCAGACTACTATATCCTGCAAAACTCTCTTTCAAGTTTGATGGAGAAGTGAAATATTTCTATGACAAAGAACAGCTAAAGGATTTCACGATGAGAAAGCCAACCTTACAAAGGCTACTGAAAGATGTTCTAGAGAGGGACCAAAATGATCAGAACTTCATGAATGAGAACAGAAGCAACCAGCTAAATAGGGTAAGCAATTAAACACAGGAGAAAATGGAGTAAACGACAACAGGTAAATAACATG
>NW_004524601.1:14765519-14768120 GCF_000260255.1 Octodon degus
TCTCTCAGGCTTTCACAGAGAGCACATTGGCCAAGTTATGGCCGTGACTCATCCACATCGCTGACACTGACAAAAGTTCTACAATCTGAGGTACAGGATCTCAGGATAAATCCTGAGGGGACTTCACTGACCTTCTCAGGACCAAAAGCTACAACTCTTGTTGCATAGGTCCTGCTTTACCTTGGTCTTAACCATCCAGGAGAAAAGTATGAAGACGAAATATAGAAAGTAAAGCCATGCTGTTATGTTGAGCTGTGGGGGACTCAGGTCAACAATTTCTAACATTGCCAGTTAAACCAAAGACTCAATGTTATTATGGGCTACTGGACTCTTTTGGAATATTTTGCTGAGTTTACACACTTATAATATTGAAATAACGGAACTTAACAAAAAAAAAGGGGATACAGATGAATGTCCATTTTGTATCTGTGTATTCAAAGTGGTTAGGATAGATATATAGTTACATTGTCTTAATGAATAGAATGATTTGTTCTAATGTTGTTTGTAAATAGGATCTCAAGTCTGCATCTTGTACAGCAACTAACCACTAAGAAGAATGTATGAGTATGTTAATTATTGAAACTGTCCTAGCAATTTGATTTGAAGCTGTGTCATTGCTATTTGTTTATCAATAAAATTATGAAAAAATTATTTAAAAATTATCATTTTACTCTACCATATAATATTTTCCTTTTACAATATATTTTGCTTTTTATCCTGGATATTAGTTTAACTGGTTGATTTAAATCAAGTTGTATATTCATAGATAATACATTTTCTATGGTTTTAAACCTGCAATTAATGAACTAAAATTAGACAAACAATTCTCCATATCTGGAAAACTTTCACATAACTTTTGATATGACTGAAACATATTTTCTCTTTAAAAAGCTTAGGAAAACACTTAAGAAATGTTAAAAAGGTAATAGAGCACATTAACGCACATCATTGACTGTGTAATTTGAGGGATTCAAAATGGGTCATTAACTATAATTTGGCAATGCTTTCTAAGTGGGGAAAAACAGAAATGTTATTACAAAGCTTGATACTATATTTCATTTGAACATGTATGTTATCACGCTAATAAAAGTATTTTAAAGGCTTTTTCTTCTGACTGTGAAATTTAATTATATATGGCATCGTCCATAAAAAGTTTTAGCTTTTAAGTAATTGGTACTTTTAGTTCTGTAGAATTCATCTATAAGATCAATTTTCTATTATTCAAAATGATATTATTAATACAAAGCTGCATTATTCAGTTGCAGTTGCTTCAAGAAAAGAAAATATTCATGTTTTAAATTCTATTTTTCAACCAAATGTTATACCCAAATTAAATTGTCATTTTAGCTAATGCTTTTCTTTATCAGCACTCATCCAAATAACTATACTGATCAGTGATTCATTTTGAAAGAAATCATGTTGTCTTAATAGAAAATAAACATTTTAAATTTATAAATTAAATACTTATTTTAAAAACATTATAGGATAAATCAAACTTTATTTACAAATAATGACTAAGAGTTAGTCACATTTAAAAATCAGTTTACATTCAGGTCACATTTAAATCCAATAAAATTATTTCAACATGAGGGTGTATATGAAATATATATGTCAAACATTCTGGTGGATTTCTGATGCAGGATTTTATTAAATTTCATTTGTAGTTCTCTTCATATTATGAGTGTGTATATATATATATTATATATTATATATAATTATATAATTTAGGTATGTTCTTTTGTAGAAGTCTGTTCAGTGTTTATTTTTTATAAATTCTTTCTGCCTAAAAAACCAATTTATATGTGTCCATTTTCCTGAGTACAAGTTACTTGTGCTTTGCATGAACTATAAATTTTAATCTTTTAAGCCTTTCTCCTTCATCCTTAATAGTCTTTTTTGATGAAATCCATTTTTTCCTTTGTGATTAACCCTTTTCAGTCACTTTGCCAACCATTTGTTTAGGAAGAATTTCTTCTTATGACCATCTAGAGAGATTATTGAAACATCGTAAATGTTAAATTCTATCATGCCCTCATGCAAGAGGCACTGAGAAAAGACAGAGAACTGTCATATCATTCATTAAGTCCAGAATTCCTTAATTAGCTTCCTTCTTTTTTACTTCTGTCATAGTTTTTCTGTTCTTGTTTGTTGCGTACAGTCAGGGTATTCCACATGTGTAAGGGAATGTGAAAGATATGATCTATCTTAGTAGAGCCACAAATTCTATGGCATTCTGCAAAATCATCCATTTTTTATCTGCTTTATTGTACTTATATTGTACTTATACTGCACTAAAATTTTGAGTTATATTTTAAACTCTTCTAGATATCATGTGTTTGCCAGTGTACCCTGGCAATAATTGTCATATATGTAGTATTGTCCTACACTAAAAATTGTTGCTGGCTGTCAAAGTTGGTAACCTGGTATCTTAGCCTCTGCTCTATTACACAGGTACTGAAGTTTGGAACTTAAATGACCCCCAAGGCCTATGTGATAAATTTTTCTTCCTCAACTGTACACGGCTGATAGGTGTTAGAAATCTGAAAGATGTGGGATATTCTAAGGAGATTTTCGATTCTGAATTTCTCCCTCTCTCTGTCT
>NW_004524601.1:14768229-14781976 GCF_000260255.1 Octodon degus
TCTCTCTCTCTCTCTCTCTCTCTCTCTCTCTCTCTCTCTCTCTCTCTCCCTCTCTGTCTGTATGTTTCTCTGTGTCTCTGTCTCCCTCTTCCTCTCTCTTTCTCCCTCTCTCTTCCTCTCTTTCTCTTCTAGGTGTCAAGAATGACCATCTTTGCTCCACCATGCATGGCCCACAGTGATATGCTGCTTTAATACTAATCCAAAGCAATGAGGCCAACTGTCTAAGACTGAGAGTTCCAAAACTATCAGCCAAAATAATCATTTTCTCTTTATAACCACATTGTATCAGATATTGTGTCTTGGTTACTTTTCTCTCATTGCTGGGACAAACTACCTGACAGCCAAAATTAAGGAAGGAAAGGTTTACTTAGCTCATAGTTTGTGGATGGTTCAGTCCACACCCAGCTATCTCAAAGGCAGAGTAAAACATGGCAGAGGGCAGCAGTTCACGGCAGCAGAAAACAGCAAAACAGCAAGAGCAAAAAGGGAGTAGCAGCAGAGGCAGAGATGGCCTCTCTCCATTCCTTATATTGCATTCAGTTTACCTGCCCTGATAGGTACAGCACTCATGTCCATATTCCCAGCAGCACTCACACCCATAATCCCAGCAGCACTCACACTCACAATCCCAGTTTAGGTTCTTGAATTAATCACAAATTCTAGAAGCCTGCTCCAATAACTGCATGAGGCTCTGGGTGGACAACTAGACACAAATAATAACCTATTGTGTTATACTAGTAGAGAGCAGATTAACAAAATTTGAAGTTTAGCTTCAGAAGTACATTCCAGGCAATAAATGTTATATACTGTATCCTAACACATATTTTATCAGAATTAAAATGATCAATTTTCCTTTTGTATAAATAGAGACACTTTAATGGACATTTTTTGTGACATTTGAAAATTTTTTAAAACTCATTTCTCCATATTCCTTAACAGTTATTCCAATTGTTCTTCCTTTCATCTACAAAATGTAATTGTAGGAAACAGCACATAGGCAAGAACTTTTCTCTGTCTACTAACAGATGAGTTTGTTAGAAACAAAGCAACACTGAAACAGATGTTTCATTAATCACTCAGAAAACTTGACAACCGAATTTTCATCTGGCCAAAGAAACACTGAAGACTTGACTGTTGTTTCTCTTGAGGATAAACAGCCAATAGACACAGTGGGCTAAAAATATAATACTCCAGCAAGCGGTGATAGTCCGTTTAATTTTAATGAGAGTTATAAAGGCATTTTAGTTAAGTGATAGGACACTGGTAGCTTCCACACAGAGTTTGTTTCATGGAGAGAAATCCTCTATTGATAAATTTCTTACATTAATGTTCAGCATTAAGAATTCCCTGCCTATGAGGCTATCCATTTTCAGATCAATGATCTATAATTGACTGGTGGAAATTTTCAAACAGAAAATGTAGTTGTTCTAGGTTTCTCTTCCTTGACCAAAAATTCAGCTGTTTTTATCAGGTACTACACAGCAACATTCATTTCCTTTGGAGTGTGACCTTCAACAATAAGATGATATGAGATGATGTTCATAGAAATTTGGTATTACTTGTAATAATATCCAACACCTGGAAATAATTCCACATTAAAGAGATGTTTCCCCTGCCATTGACAATATATACAATCAGGTGTGCTTGTACAGATCAGACTTGGTTAGTCTTTTGTGTGTTTGTATTTAGCATATGGTTTGTGTAAAAATACTTGGGGTATAATTTTCACATTTCCTTAAAACCTCTTCATAACTCTTTAAAATAACTTTCCATAAGATACAGTTAATAAAAGATTTAATTTGTTTGACTGGTTTACATATGTTCAAAAATAGAAAGATGGTATAATTAGTCATTGGGGAATTATAAATAAAAATCTATGAGTAGTATACTTTATCTGCACTAGGACGACTATAATCAAAGTACCAGAAAATAGCAAGTTATCAAGGACACGGAGACATTGAAACTTTAACTTTGCTGGTGGAATTTAAAATAGCATAACTGCTTTAAAAACACTTGGTCAGCACCTCAAAATGTCAAATACTGAGTTACTGCATAACACAGCTCCCTGAGTCACTTTCCTAGTCACCAAGACACAATATTGGACACCCACAATGCCAAGGAGGGAAGGTTTATTTTGGCTCACACTTTGGAGAAGCTTCAGCCCACAGTCAACTGCTCCAAGACAGGGTGGCAGGCAGGAGGCATGTGAGAGGAAGACAGCCTGTGGCACAGTGGGGGGAAACATAGGAAGGAGGATGGGAGACAGACTCCTCCAGGTCACACCTTCTCCAGCCAGGCTTCGGCTCCCTGTAGTATGTCTAGCTATAAATTCATCAGTGGACCAATTCACTGATGAGTGTCACCTTCCACGATCAATGGCCTCCCTCAAACCCCACCTAAAATGTGTGAGGCTTTGGGCAAACATGCAGACATAAACTGCAATGCTTTTTTTTTTTTTAATTGTATTGAGAATTGAACTTAAGATCTTATTCTTGCTAGGCAGGCACTGTGTTGCTGAGCTATACTCCAGCCCTGCAATTCTATATTACTGTTATTGCTATTTATTACTATTATTGTTATTTTTTCAAGCCATGATCACTTAATTCAGAGCACAAAACTTGAGATGCACACCTAACATGTAACCTTCTTATGTTATTTAACTGCAAATAAAGTTTCTTTTCATGGCATCAGTGGATTTATCTAAATAAACTTCTAATGTCATTCTTAAAGTGTTATAAATAGACTATATTGAGAATAAACTTAAACATTACTTTTTAGGACTAATAATAAAAGATGAGGTAGATTTCCTAGCCCTGGGCCCTTAAATTGTTTGCACTGACTTTAAATACTGGTAACTTTTTAGGGGAGACCTGTGTTGCTGAGTACCCACTCATCAATGCAAAGACTTACGTTTACTTTTTCAAGTGGCTCAATCTCACTAACACTTAAGCACTTAGCAGATCCCTAATGAAAGACCAATTTGTAAAACTGGGTCATTTTAATGTTTTTACAATTTAATAAATAGTTTTCTTGATGAATGTAGTCATGAGAGCTGTTCGGCAGCATTCAAGTTATCGTTTTCCTGATTGGTCTGTAGTATTCAATAAGTATAAAAGAAGTTATTGTATGGAACATCTGTGAAACAGGTAAGACTGTCCTGATGCAGCCATCATTTTCAGGATTGCTGGTTACCTGGGCACATGTACCCCTAACTTTGCCTCCTTGTGTCACGAAGCCCTGGTCCTTTGGTAATAACACCCATTGTTGTGCACAGTGGTGATGAAGGATTCTTTTTCACCCCAAGCATTGGCAGGCAAAAGGTGGCTTTCAGTTCATGATGTGTTACATGGGCCTCCTTAAAACTTAAGCCCCTTGGCCTAATGAATCCTTCATATTTAGGTGGTTTTCTTGTAAAGCCATCTCCAACAAAGCAGACTTTATTAACCATTCTCTTCCGTTCCTTCTTTTTTCTCTTTCCAGTTTGAATAACTTTTAATACTTCCATTTCTCCTTGGTGTGAACTTTGGGCAGAGGAACTTCCCACTTTCCTGCCTTTTCTTTTTGTTTTTGTTTAATCATGTTGAAAAGTACTTTTGTCCGAGACTGTCCCTCTCTGTCCAGCAGGTAGGCAGGCACTGCTCCTTGCGGAGTCTTTGCATCATTCTTTTGTTTGGTATTTCTCTTTTCATGCATTTTGATAGTCTTCTTCATTTGCATTTTCTCCACATGGCACCATTTGTGGTGGAGCTCAGCCTTCAGGCCAATTATTTTTTTCCTTCTTTGAATGTTCATGACTCTCTTGACTTTTCTTCTTTTTCTTTTTCTCATAGTAATACAAGCAGTACAAGCGTTTATGGTGTACAAGCGTTTATGGTGTACAAGCGTTTATGGTGTACAAGCGTTTATGGTATAATTCAATATATTTATTTTGCAGCATGATGACAGCTACAGACCCTTTGCAGGCAGCCTCAGATGTAACTATTATTATTATTATTATTATTATTATTATTACTATTAATTGATACAGGTTTCACGACCCAGGTCAGACTTGTAGTGATCCTCCTGTCTCAGCCTCACCAGTGCTGGGATTAGAGCCATGCACCACCCGTTTCAGGACTGGCACAGGGTACTGGAGGTTCTAGAGCCAGCATGGCATGTGGTACCAGGGATTGAACTTTGGTCCTTGTGCCTGATGTTCTATTTTTATATTTACTTATTTTCATTTGTGGTGCTGGGGATCAAATACATTGTCTTGTACATGCTATTTTTACATGTATACCCAAGCTAAATAAAAACCTATATCCACACAGAAGCCTTCAGGTAAATGTGTGGATCAGAATTATTTATAGAAAGAAATTGAAGTAATTTAAATGTTCATGAATTATAAATGGATAATGTGATATGTCTTTGAGGAATATATCTGACAATCAGAAAAAATGAAATAGTGATTCAATTTATAAGATAAAACCTTAAAAATATTATGCTCAGAGAAAGAAACCAGCCATAAAAAATCCACATATCATATGATATCATTTATAAAAATGTCCAAGGGCCGGCCTGATCTGCTTAGGCTGAATGCAGTGGTCCGGGCTCCGATCTCCGGTGTGCAGTGCTGGCCCCGCCCATGGGGCATGCTAAGAGGGCGATTGAGACCGGGCCTGGTGGCTCGCGCCTGTAATCCTAGCACTTGGGAGGCTGAAAACAGGAGAATCACTACAAGTCTGATTTTCGCAGTGAGACCCTGTAGACACCGTTCTAAATTTAGAAAAATAAATAACTAGAAGTAAAAGATGTCCAATATGGACCTAGGATTCCGTGCATTGTAATTTGAGGATGGGGTAAAAAGGGGGTGGCTCCAATTATGATATTTGGAACGGGGTCATGATAATGTGCTGAAATCATAATGAGAAGATGTGTACACTTTAGACTTATTTTATTGCATGTGAAATATAACTCAATAGAGATATAAAATAAAACTAAATCATGGATATGAATGGAATTAGTTATAATTAAACTCATTTTCCTTTTTATTTCTTATTGTGGGGGTCAAAGAACAAATTCTGCCTTACAATTACTTGTTAGCTGAGCTCTACAGAAAGATCAGTGAGTGATTAGACATGCAGTGGAGCTCTGCTGCTTAATACATTAAATTTCTTCTTAAAGTAACTGTGCCATACTTTGAGCACCATGCAAAAGTTTCAAGTTACTTGACTCACTTGTTTGATTGATTGAGAAAGCTCTAATGAATGCTTACTGGCTTCGTAGATTACCACTTAGTGGACTACTGTACCTTGAGCATCCCTTCCTGGCTCCAGTGCAGATTGCCCAGGTTGCTAGTGCAGATCCTTCATCCCACTGGACAGACATTCTAGCTTCCACCACTGACCTTTGGGCCTTCACAGCACAGATCCATGAAATAGGCTTGCATGAGACATTGTCCCACACTCTATGCTTCCAGCTGGACTTGTGGAGGGATTATTAGGGGCTCTTACAGCTGGACTCACACAGAACATTATTGTGGGATTCAGGCCCTCAGCTGGTCTTTGGTGTGTGGACAGATTTCTCACACTCTCGGTATATAACTTTTTGGATGATTCATTATAAAATAATCTTACAAAATATGTGTCCGGTATTAAATTGTTCCCTCTTGCAATACCCCACAAAGCACAACAAAGGTCATCTCCGGGTGTGGTCCCTTGATACTGTACTTCCTAAACCATGAACTAAGAGAAATTGTCTCTTTGTAAAGTTTTCTAGTCTCTTATTATTTCATCATGGAAAAGGGAAGGGACCAATATCGTATCCATTTTGAAAATGTTTAATACTTTCATGCTAGAAGTAGGGATCAACCCTTGACATATTTCTATTGGTATGTCATATTCACGTGACTCAATTTAGTAGCCAAAATAAGAACTTAGAGACACCCTTTTATATAGCTTTGTTGCAATGGACTCTTCTTTTTTTCTGATGACTTCTTTATGGTTCATATGTTCTAGGGTAAGACTACCCTCCTAACTTATGACCTTGTGTAAGATCTATAATCAAAAAAAATGTTGACTTTCTCCCTTATTGTGGTGGAATAGTGAATTTGAGCTTTCCCTCTTAAGTGCTGAGAGCTACTCCAGACTGTGTTTTCCCAGGGATGCCAAAGAAAGCTCAAAGGTGTTTTCCCATCACAAGTACAGTGGTCAGTTAGGTGTAATTTGGATGTGGTCCAAATTACAAGAGCATCTGCTGGCATGAACACATTTCCCATGTGGAGGAACCAACCTGATAGCAGGTTGGAAAGCTAAGCATTGTGGCCTTCATTCGGTAAAATATACACCTCACTAAAATAAGCACACAAATGCTATGTCCAATTTCCCTTCATTTTCTTTTATGATGGATTTTGCTTACCAGTCCGGTATTGGAGTCTCAGGTTAGTTGGAGACTCTCAAAATATCGAAACTCTGTTCTCTGTTCCTATGAGACTTATTTATTTATTTAACAATCGAGAGATGAAATTTCATGTATTTATCATATAGTACATGATATAATGAAGCAGATGCATCATTGTGAAATATATCCTATGCTTGCATTACCTCCTATGCTCATCATAGATGTATTCTAGCACTGGGCATCCATTCACTTGGAATTTTTCAAGAATCTGTGATATCCTCATTAACTGTAGTCATCATGCTATGCAATAGATCTGGAATTATCCCTGCTGTCTAACTGCAACTTTGTGTCCTTCAACCAGTATCTTACCATCTCATTCCTATTCATGTAGCTATTCCAGCCTTTGGTAACCACTGTTCTACTCCTTCCTTCTATTAAAGCAACTTTTTAAAAGCTTCACCTACAAGTAACATTGTAAAGTGTTGTCTTTCTATGCTTAGTGTATTTCATTTACCAAGTGTCTTCCAGATTTATCCTTGTTGTCACAAACGACAGGATTTCCCCTTGACAGATAGTAGTATTATATTGTACACATCTTATTTTATTCACTCATTCACTGATGGACTTGTGGCTTGATTCTGTATGTTAGCAATTGTGAGTAATGGTTCAATAAACCTGAGAACGCGGCTTTGTTTTTTGATATACTGATTTCATCTCCTTTGGATGCGTACTCAGTGATAGGGCTGCTAGTTCATGCAGTAGTTGTATTTATAACATTCGAGAAACTTCCATATAGTGTTCTGTATTGCCTATAGTGATTTATGTATTGCCTATACTGAAGCAGAGTTGTTCTCTTTTATCTGCAGGCTTAGCAGGACTTACTGTCTTTTTTTTCTGATAATAACCATCTTTATTGGAGCAAGGTAATATTTCACTATGGTTTTGATTTATATTCTCCTGATGGTGACTGTGAACATTTTTTCATGTACTTGTTGGGCATTTGAAGTTCTTTTTTAAAGAAATGTCAACTCAGATCTGTTCCACATTTTAAAATGTTGTTTCCTTCTTTTCCATTGAGTTGAGGTCCTTTTTCAAATTTTTGAGATTCAGCCCTTAACACATATATGGTTTGTGAATCTTTTCTCTCATTCTGTAGGTTGTTTCTTCACTCTCTTCATTGTTTTGCTGTACAAAAGCTTATGTTTCTTGTAATCTCATTTATTCATTATTGCTTTTGTTGCTTGTGTGTTTGAGGTTATATCCAAAAGTCATTCCCCAGCCCCAAATTATTGTGCGTTTTTACCCTTTGTTGTTCTTCTAGTGGTTTAGTAGCTTGGGACCTTAAATTTAAATTTAATTAATCTTGTGCAAGATACAAAGAAAAGGTTTAACCTCATTTTCTTATATCTAGAAATCTATTTTTTTTCTCAAAACCATTAGCTAAGAAAAAACTTTCTTCATTTTGTCTCCTTTGTCAACATTGCTTCTTTTTTGACAAAAATCTCTTGGCCATAACTTCAGAGATTTGTAACCCACTGGCCTATATCTGTTTTTAATAGCCCTACTATACTGTGTCAGCTATTTTGTTTTTACAGTGTTTTGAAATAATGTGATACCTACAGCATTGTTCTTGCTTAGGAATAGAAATGACATGAAATCTATAAATCATCTTGGCTGACACAAATATCTTAACAACATTGCTTCTAATCCATGTAAACAGTTCACTTTCACATTTACTTGTGTTTTCATCAGTTTCTTTCATCAATCTCTATAGTTTTCTGTGTAGAGCTACTCAATTGGCCAAATTTAGTCAGAGATATGCTGCCTTAATTGTTGTAGCTATGGCAAATGAGTTTATATTCTTGGTTTCTTTTTCAGACAGTTTATTTTTACAGTATCTACATGCCAAATTTTGCACGTCTTTTTGGATTCTATTATACTGAATATATTTTGTACTTGCAATGGCTTTTTAGCTTATCCACTATTTAAATCACTTGCTCACATCCACATTCTCAGGACATTGTTCTTTCTCCACATTCTAGCCACAAATTACTAAAATATGACCGTCCAACTCCTGGAATATGAAAATGTGAATAAGATTAAGATTATTTGTTAGAACAATTAATTCATTTTGTACCTGTTTTTCTATAAGGGTCCTTACAAAATTAGAAATTGATACAATTATTTAATATGACCTCATATATGTATATGATCAAGATTTCTATTGTATGATAAAAATACTAAATAAAAGGAGAAGGATTTTTTTTGGATGGCTCAGTCTGCCTTAAGGATGGGTCAGTAAGGCATGTGGAGCTGAGGATTGAACCCCAGTATCCTGTGC
The DNA here is from genome assembly GCF_000260255.1 of Octodon degus. NCBI lineage: Eukaryota > Metazoa > Chordata > Mammalia > Rodentia > Octodontidae > Octodon > Octodon degus. The sequence goes on from NW_004524601.1 coordinate 14,776,949, forward strand.
CTGACTGTGTTTGCATAAGCAGGCACTTAAACAACTGAGCTAGCAGGCAGGCCCCCTAGGGAACTCATCTATGTATATGATCAAGGTTTTTAAGACCAAGATAAAGGAAGACCTATATAACAAGAAATGTAACTTTTGTTTCTTATGAGGTTAGTCAAATCCCCTCAAGATTTACCCTGAAACCCTGTACCACAGTTTGTAGATCCTTTGTCAGTGTCAGCCATGTGAATGAGTCACAGCCATTGCTTGACCAATTTGCTCTCTGTGAAAACCTGAGAGAATGTTTTCTCTCTAGGTGACTCTCCTTAGGCACATTATACATTGTTATTAATGATCCAGCAGAAAAGTATAAAAACAAGGTATAAAAAATACAGTCATATTAATATGTTGAGCTGTAAAGTGCTCAAGTCAACAACTTCTGACATTGCCAGTCCTACGGATAACCCACCACTATTATGGACTACTGGACTATATTGGATTATCTTGCTGAATTCATGCACCTACAATATTTCAATGGTAACGGAATTCTTATCTCTGACAAAACTAAACAAAAAACGGGGATATAAATGAAGGACCACTTTATATATATATATATATATATATATATATATATATATATATGTTAGAATAGATATACAGCTAGTTTCTCTTAATTCAATGAGAAGAAAGATTAGTACTAATAGTGTTTGGACAGGATATCATGTCTGCATCTTGTACTATGAATGACTACTACGAAGACAACAATATGTAATGTATTAATTATTATAACTGTCCTCCTGACCTGTTTCGAAACTGTCTCGTTGCTATTCTTTTCTCAATAAAATTAATATAAACACTAAAAAATATTTTTATCACATGATAAAAATACTAAATGAAAAAGAAAAGAATAAAACACCAGATGCTTACTGCCCTATTTAAATATCATTGTTGTCTCTTGTAAAAGGACACATTTATGTTTTGTCATCAAACTTGCACATAAATACTTTATAAATAAAGGAAAGCATGACAGCTTTCTAGAAAATCAAAGCAGTTCTTTGAGCGCTCGTCTTCTGAAGCCATTATTAGGCCTTCTTTTCCTTGCACATGTAGCCATGAGGTGGCAGTAGCACATTGTCACTTCATAATTATTTTCTTTATTATTTGTGCTGTTATAAACTAATGAATTTCTTCTCCATGTGGCAATGTATAAAAATTAAATTCTGTATGCAGACTTAAGCTTTAATTCACCTTTATAACTTACACATAAATGGCCATTTTCTTCTGATTGCAGTTCTCTCATGAGAAATATCATCACTCACTTGATATAAATATAAGAAATATTACCAGAGAAGAAATTTGTTTTAAAATACTACTTTTAGTGGTAGTTATACATAAATACATTTGAAGATTTGTAGGATAATTCAATAATATTATGTTTGATTACTTTTGTCATATTACGTTTATTGCTTTTTTAAAAGTTCAAGCTTTAAGCGCAATATTTTGTGTGTTCATTTCAAAATTGGTGGGTGGACACTGTTTCAAGAGGTAATAAAATATCATAGTTGATGGATTGGACCCTATTGAGATTGTTTTTAGTTCTTTTGTGAGTTGTGAAAAGCTGCTTTCATTATGGTGCTAATTTAATCCCAGCTTTCCAATTTTTCTAAAATATCTATTGAATTTTCTCAGTTGGGATTTCAGAGTCTTCTGGGATTAGGTAAACTCTTAATATTATTCATGTGTGTATCTCCGAGTCATTTCTAAATGCCATAAAATGAATTAATTCTGTACAAGTCCTCATTCTGCTACAGATTCAAGGTGACCTTTGTGAGGATCTCCAGTGTGCCTCCTCAGCGACTTGTTTTGTCCACTGACCTCTCTCACTCTGTTTCCAGCAGCCTTAGCCTCCAAAAACACCAGTCTTTTGTTCTCAGTAAGATAAACTGTCCACTTCTGTATATGCAAGGGCACTGGTCCCCTCCTCCTTCAGTTTGGATCAGAGGAAATGATTTGGCTTCTGTTTATCATATTTGGTGACTGAAAATCTATGAAAAGCTAGGCAGAATCTGAGAAGGCTCCTGGTGATTTCCACATCACAGTCTTCTAGTACTGCTTGTTTCTTTCCTCTTAAACGTGGTCTGCTTCTGGTAACTCCCTTCTCACAAATGGCAACAGAGATAGGATTTCCTGCCCCAGTGGGCTTTACAAAAAATGTTACTTTCATATGGCTGGAATTCTGTCTTGACTTCTTATTTGGTCATTCTAATTAACCCATTTGAAATGCCCCAAAATAAACTACAGAAATCTCATGAGGCATGAAATTAAAGGAGACTTTCAGCTAATGTCCCTTGAAAAACAGAGGCAACAATCCAACTGCCCTTGAAAAGTGGAATCACGCCAGGTACCTCTGAGGGAACTTGGAAGGGACCTTGCCTGTGGCCTGTACCTCGTCCAGTAGTCATGAGGTCTTATTAAAATGATCCCTGTTGTGACATGTGTGGCTTCCTGACCACAGAAACTGTGATGTCACAAATATTTATTGTTTTCAGCTCATCCATTGTTGACTGATTGATTATGTGGTAATAGGTAATGAGAGATTCTCTGCTTATATTGGGATTATAGAATTAACTTGGTTGATTTTAATGTTTCACAATGAAGAAAGGATTTTAATGTTTCACATTGTTTATACTTTGGGAAAGTACAGTGAGTTTCATTTTTAAACCTGATTTAATCAGATGTCATGAATCATTTTAAAAATTTGAAGTACAATATTATTACATATCAGTAAATATAAACTTTGATAAATTAGATTAAAATATCAATTCTGTGAGTAATGGAATCTACCCTAAATTTTCTAAAATTCAATTTTATAGACAATGGCATTCATGTTTGCTATGCAAAGAAACTATGGAAATCTAGTTCCTATAGAAATATATCTATCTTATGTCATTGAACAGGATGTTCATTTATCCTAACATTTAAATAAATTTATTTAAAGAGCAAGGCATACAAATTGGAAAGATATGCTTTAAAATGTACTCATGTCATTAAGGTTGATAAATATTACAAAATAATTTTTTTCAAGATAATCATATTGAATCTTACTTTGATCTTCACCCTTTTTTTTCAGAAGAAGCCAAATACTGTGTTATAAGAAAACTAATTACAGAGTATTCTTAAAAAAATTCTTATAGGACTTTTAAAACTGCATTTGATTTGCTTAAATTACCAACAGCTCATACTTAGATTTAAGGGGTACATAATTTTTTATATTAATAATGATAAAGCAAAAAAGATGCTTTTAGAATTATCTAAACACTTTTCTTTGATCCTAGAGTTTTTCCCCATGAAGCATCTCTGGATATATAGGACACAGAAAAAAATGAAGTGTAAAGAATTAGAGGTGTTCAAGTATTTGATGATATTAATGTTTTTGTATATAGAAGGCTTTTGAATACTATGTGGCATTTTTAAAGGTTTTCTTTGCTAACTTTATAATTTGGATTTTGACTGTATTTATTGTTCATAAAAGTGCAATCAAAAAGATTGTAATTAACATTTATGTGAGGATTTTGAGGCACTGAAAGCACTATGCTATAATAAAATATTTCTGAAATTTGCTTCAAACATGGAGTTTACCAAGAGACCTTTCTTATTCATTAGAAAATAGATTTTTTTGATGAATATAGAATCACATCTAGAACCTTAAGAACATTTTTCTTTATAAGAGAGCAAAAAAACATCTTCATTCATGAACTTTTATTGCACTTCATTAAACTTCTTTAATAAAAGTTAACATATTAAATGTGTTCCATTAAATGTACTACTCAAGACCAAAGCACACATAAGTAAGGCAATAATGTTATTGAAATCAATTACCTATGCACAATTGAAGTGGGAATGTGCAAAAAGGTTAGCAAAAGCTTATAAATATTGACATTTGTATGCTCTAGATAAACTTATTGGTATGAATTAAAAACACAATACACAGATAAACTTCTTGCACACTGTCTGACAAAGTATATGAAAAGGGCATCAAATTAAAATGAGGAGCCTAGGACCGGGAAGATAGCTCAGTGGCATAAAGAAATGCCTGGCAGGTATAGGGTCCCAAGTTTGATCCCTGATATTACAAAAAATAGAATAAAATAACTAGCAAAATGAGGAGTACCTATTTTTATAAGAAGCAATGTTAAAAAAAAAACATGAATATTCACAGAATGAATATTCATTTAAGAATTTAAGGTAATTTTTCTCATTTAAAATTCAAACTGTTAAATGCTTACCTGGCTTGGTTGAAGGCAAAAAAAAAGTCACACTGTTTTTGAAAGAAGAACAAACTCATGAGCTATTAATATAAAAATAAGTTGTACATAGTTGAATTTAAAAATGGACCCTGAATGACAAAGCTAGAAAAATTTGCACAGTAAAGTAAATAATAGATAGACTAGAATGCATAGAATAAGATAATTATGAATGGATCTAAAAGGATAGAAATACTTCCGTAAGATTATTCAATAAATGGCAGAATGAGCAAGTGCTTTCTAGAATGAAGACTCCATCACCATGGTGCATATCGCAGTAATAATAGCTTCAGGAAAAAACACAATGGATTAAAACTTGGTGGCTGAAAATTCTATAAAACAGATGGTTACTTCTGATTATTTTACTACAAAACCAATCCCTAAAATAATTATTAACCATAGAGTCAAACAATATTAATTTTACTATAGAAAACTCATGTATCCTCTGAGAATTTACTTGTATGAAGATAGTCACAGTTAAAATTAAATAATCAGAATTCCAATTAGGGAAAATTAGCTCATGTCAATCTTTGACATGTTTACTGGTTTTCTTTATGTTTGTACTAAAATTACTCAATCTAAATCAAGTGAAGTTAAATCCATAATTATACAGACTTGTCACTCCTAGTAATTTTATCATCTTTTTCTCACTGTATTTAAAAATTGTTATACTGTGCCCACTATATTTAAAGTATTTCTTAAAAGATTTATGTAAGGGGCTGGGGAGATGGCTCAGTGGAATAAG
>NW_004524601.1:14782076-14789824 GCF_000260255.1 Octodon degus
ACTTCCCTGGCAAGCGCAAGGGTCTGAGTTCAATTCCTAGTTCCAAAAAAAAAAAAAAAGATTTATGTAGTATTTTTATTAATCGACTCATTATACATATGATCTTCTTTAGTTTTTCACATTGATAGTTGTAAAACCTGTTTTTTGGTGTTAATGCTTCTATTTCATCTTACTTTTAGTAAAATTTAGTAATATTTTCAATATATTTGTGCTGTTGCATATAAAGAAGGATTCTTTCCAGTTTGATACATCTGCCTTTTGAATTGGTGTATACAGACTGTTTTGGTTTAACGTGATTACAGATCATTTCATCACTTGGCTGTGTTTCCTTCTTTCTCCAGGCAATCCTTATTCCCATTCTCTTATTTTTCTGACTTTTAAAAATAGAACATTTCTTTTATATATGTATTTATTATTTATTCTTACTAGGTAGAATGCCTTGTTCTGTATTTCCCTGATTTGTTTACAATTTATAGCATAGTTCAGTTGATAGTATCTATAGTATGTGTTCAGTTGTTAGTATCTTTATATCTGTACACAAGTGAAGAGTCAGAGAGCCTTCCCCTACTAGCAAGATAACGACTTTTCCTGTCATGTTTCTCATGGTTGCTGGAAGCTCAGAAATGTGTGGGTCAGAGACAAAGGAGTTTGCTACTCACGGCCCTGTAAATGGCACAAAAGTTATGCCTTCATTGTTTTTTTAATTCTTGCCTAAGTCCCACCAAATATCTACAGAAAATAGGAAGTTCGGCTTCTCATGGTTTCCCTTTGCTGCCTGATTCTCAGAATGATAATGTGGAGAAATACACGTGGAGGCAACGTGTTCTGTAGGTACCAGTTACATCTGAGAAATACCGAACTGAAGGAGCCCAAATCCTTTATATCACACTCCAAGTGAATTTTATGATCTTTGTCACAAAAGAGATTACATTATAGTAGACAGGAAAGTTCCAAACCAATACAATCAGACAAACAACCAACTACATCAAAAGCAAAACAGAATCTTCACCGGGGGAGAAAGAAATTACCTTATCTGATCATTACTGCTGACTATAACAATAACCTTGAAAAGTTCATACTGAACAGAGACATCAGTCCATATATCCACAAGAGAAGACACACATAAGATTATTCTCATGTTTCTTTGTAGTAAACTCTTGTCTTACACCAGAATTCCATGCATTTGCTATTCTATTTTTATGATGAAAATTTATTTTACATTTTTGAGGATTTAAAGTGAAACTGTGCCATATGTAGCCCTTTATGTCTGGCTTCTTTCAGTCGACACTATGTTTGAGATTCACCTTGCAGTTGCACATTTCAGTACATTCTTTTCCACTGTAGAATATAGTATTTCAGTCTTTCCACAATTTGCTAACCCACCTACCAGTTGGAAAACATCTAGATCTTTAGAGCTGGAGTTAAGGTAAAAATTCTAAAAGCAACTAAAAACACTTACATACAAGTATGGAGCAAGATTTCCTCTATCTTGAATAAATATCTATCTTAGTAGCTCAGCTGAGTGGTTAAAGAAGCCTCCTGAGTGCTGGGATTATGGACATGTGTGCAATTGTACACATACTTCCTTTTAATATGCATGAAATCCTTAAAGATACAATATTATTTTCCATTTTTTATCTATATAATGTATAGTGGTGACCACTTTTCATTTCTGATTGTGCCCTTTTTTATTTTCATTTCTCTCACCAACCTACAAAAAGGGTTACTAACTCAGCTACTATTGGTAAAGCACATAATTTTCATTTGTTTTATTTCTTTTTTCTTTTATTTCTGTTTAATAATTAACAAATTAACTATTACTTGTCCTACTGGGAAGTACATCCAGAGCCTTTTCACTGAGTTACGTCCTCAGCTCTTCTACCTATTTTTAGTTTGAGATAAGGTCTCACTCCATTGCCTCGACTTGACTCGAGGCTGTGCCCTTCCTGCCTTGTCTTCTGAGTGTGGTGTGGCGGCTGCTGCATTCCTGGCTCCTTTTAGCTTATCACTACTTCTAGCTTTAGAATTTCTTCTTCTATATATTTGGTTACATTTTTACTTTTTTTTCAAGTATCTGAGAGTAGAAGCCAATATTCTTTAAACTTTTATTTAAATACATCTATAAGATTACAAATTATTTTCTGTGTGTAGCTTACAATGTATCCCCAAAATTCAACAAATTATTTTTCCATTATCATTGAATTTGGGCCATCCTTTTAAGTTCTTCACCACACTGGTTGTGCATAGTTAAGCTGTTTAACTTCTACATTTTACTTTTTTTTTTTTTTTTGCATTTTACTTGCTTATTGGGCATTTTATTGATGTGTATTTCTGACTACATTCTGATTAAATCATACATGTCAGATTTTTACCTTTTGAAAAATATTATTTCTAACTTATGTAAGTTTTATAGGGAAATTGTGAATAAATACCATTAAATAAATGTGACAAAGTCTTCCTTATGCAGCACAATTTTTACTTTATGCATGAAAGTAGTTCCACCAGGCTTGTCAGATAAATTTGTGTGCTGGCTACTTATTGGTTAGGAAATCCTGATCATTTACTTATTAGGAGAGGTCACTTCCTTACATATCAATAATATTAATAGAATTATTCATAAAGAGAAAGGAACTCAGCCTCCTTGTGATTGATACAGGTAAAATCTGTTAGAGGTAAATTTCTGGCATTTAATTTTTTTGATCCCAAACTTCTAATCATCACAAAAGAAAGCTCTCACAAAGATGAGATCTCAAGACCATCCACATATTAATTATTAAAGCTCAAACAATAAATTAATTACTCAAACTTAGTAGTTGCTCAACTCCATAAAGTGGAAAAGGTACATACGTGTTAAAAGTTATTTTACCTCTTTGAAACAACAACAACAAAATATGTGGGACAAAATCTTTTAAGACAAAGAACAATCTTTGGAAGCTAAAAATCACAGGAATTACCATAGGGAAAAAGTGTCTAAGAATTGGTAACATTGAAGAATTATTCAGCGTTCCCTCAGCTTTGGCTGCACGTGTCTACTTTTCTCATGTAGGGTTATCTCATTCCTTACAGGTGAGGATATCCTGGGTTTGCTGTTTACTACTGATTATTACATTTTACAGTGCTATAAGGGAAGATATTACCTGGAAAAAACAGATATGTATGCAAATGCTTTATGTAGGAAATAAAAAATAACTTAATTCTGTCTTATTTAGATGGTAATAGTTTTTAAATTCTGTTTCTTATAGAAAATTGTAAACTCTGAAAGTACATTAGAAAGCTTATTTGCGTATTTGTACTCTTAACTACAATAAAAGTTTTTCATCCTTTTTATTCTATTACTGTTGTTTTAATTGAATTTGATAAAATTTATTCTGAACAAACAGAAGTATGTTACTTGCCAAAAAAATACTGAGAATGCAAAAAGTAATTGAGAAAAAAAGAATAGCGAAAAATGTTTTAGACAAATGGCAAAAAGATTAAATTGTCAACAATATATCATTTTTAATATTTATAATGTTTTTAAAAAGTTGAACTTAAGTGCAAAGCTTTTAAAGAGAAAGTACTGTTAACAACTATTACATTGGATGTATAGTTTTAGGTACTTATTTTCAGTGTTTTTTAAAATTTCAAAGCTTCCATTATAAAGACATATTTTACATAATCAGAAAATTGTATTCCAATTTCAATTTCCCAAAAATTAAAGGTTATGGAGATGTGTGGCCCGCAGTACAAAATACAAGATCTCTTTTATTTGAGACATTTTTGTTGTACTATGTTGATTTATATAGCTATGCAGAGTGGCAACTACTGGACTTAGCACACAATCTTCTTGATCTGATTAAAGTTAATCAAGTGTCTATTGAAGTTCATTGTCATCATGAATAACTTGAAAACAGCAGAATGGAAACAGTTGACTAAAGTTAAGAGATTATTCTTAGAAGAAATGTTATGTACTCTGATATGAAGGTTTCTTGTAGTTTAAATCTTTTGAGAGTGACTATTTGATGCAAGGTCTTGTGTCTCACTGTATAGGTTAGATTGGACTTGATTCCTGCCTTGGCTACCATCATGCCTGGTGAAGGTTTACTGTAAATATTGTCCTTCAGTCAATAGCTAGCAACCTTGTTTGTCCATATTACTGTACGGATCTCATTTTATAGACCAAGAATTTGAAGCCTAGAGGGCTCCTGTCCTACAGTGAGTATAAAGTGAGTGGCCAAATCACTTCTATCAGTTCTACAATGGATAGCATAACCGTTAATTCCTCAGTTCTGTGCATATTTGTGTATGTTTGTACTTCAGTGGAAGCCATTCCCTACATGATTCCTGAATCTTTTAACTAGACATCGAGTCTCTAATGATTCTAACTAATCCTTCAAAACGCCAGTAGTCACAAGAGCTTCCACCTATCTCCAGACTGACAGTGTGCTTTTCAGAGGGCTGGATATAATCTAATCTACTCCATGGCTGCCACTGCAGAGGCTCACTGGATTGGTGCATGGTGAGTTAAAGTGAGGATGCCTCCTGTGTCCGCTAGGCTCAGGCTATGGTTGTGTTCTGCACAGCGGACTGCGGGATGGTTGAGGGATCAAAGAGGAAATTTTGAACTGTTTCATTGCTATTTCTTGTTTTTTTTTTTTTTTTTGCTTAAAATGAACAACAAATTAAAAAAGAGGAAATTCTAAGGAATGAAAGGGATTCTCAGGTTCCAAGTTGATCTCAAACTGCACACGTACAAGGTAGAGCGGCCGGGGCTCAGGCCACCCACACACTTTTGATCTCTGGAGATTGTGCACTCACAGATGTGCGAGAGAGAAATAAAATCTCACACACAACCTAGAGATGATTTGTCTGTCTTCTCTCCAGATTAAGTTTAGAGTAATAATTTTATAAGGTGTATGGCTGTTCCAGTTTTCTTGAGAATGGAACATGTGGAATGGAACATATGGAATGATTATACTATATATTAAAAAGCAGATCCTTGCTCCGATGTTATTTGATTCTTCTAGTCTTGAAATAAAGGAGATAGGTAGAAGAGATTATTTGTGATAAAAATGTATTAGTTTTATATATTAAATTAAAGCTAATCTATGCAAATACATTGGTGCAGTTTTTCACCATTAAATATTAAGTTTAATGCTCAGCACTTCTGGCAAAATGATATCCTTAGTGGACAGTCTAAAACTACTTTTCAGAGTGACAGTCAGTTCTGATAAGAGAGGAAATATCTAGTGTGACTTTTATTTATTATTTCATTAAACACATATTTAAAAGGCTTTTTAAACTCAAACTGTGCCTGGAGGTCGATGACTTTAAAGAACACCTAGGGCCAAGACAACCCAGCTGTGTCAAGAATTACTAACAGAGTAATTGCCCTTTGCGGAGGATACAGAAAATAGCAGCTACCTCACTGGTGCTATTGTCAGTGATGAGAACATGAAAGTAATAATACATTTTTCTTAAGTTTACATTTGTATGACTTGGATGCCAAGGAAAGCATTTTCCCAATAATTTTGTACTAAAAGTACTGAAGAAGATGTACTATGTGTAATAATAACACGAGCTATGTAAAAAGTCCATTACGCAAGTAAATAGTCAAACTCGACAACAATGTATGATTAAATATGAAACACAGACGCGTGAAAATGACAGATTCTGGAAAAGATCTTATTCTAATTTTTAACATTTCTGTGTTTCAATCATTTTTCGCTTGATTTGCATCCTTGATTTACATCTACTTATTTTTTTATTAAAGCTTTTCCTTTCATTGACATGATGTATTATAAAGACAGTGTAAGTATAAAAATTCTTTTTTTCCCCCAGCCTCCCCAAACGCTGGGACTGCGGGCGCACCCCAGAGCCCAGTCTCCATCGCCCTCTCAGTGCACCTGGGGCAGGGCCTGCAAGGCACACCCTGATCTAACCTGGCCGCTGACTGCCTAAGCAGGCAAACTTTAATCGGCTGAGCTATTTGATCAGCCCAAAAAATTCATGTTTGAAGATAAAGCTGAGGTTTTTAAGAAGTAATGATGTTTTTATAGGCATAGCGCAGCAGCCGGGGTTCGATTCCGGGAATTCCGGGCCGGACCAGCCCGCCGGGTGCGCTGAAAAGGCCTTTGAGAATGGACATGGTGGTGTGCACCTGTAATCGCAGCACTTGGGGAGGCTGAAAACAGGAGAATCGCTATGAGTTCAATCTACATAGCGAAACCCTGTAGACCCTGTCTCAAATGCAAAAACAAACAAAACAAGTAATGATGTTTTTGTATATCAAGGAGCACAAATGAAATTTGGTTTTATGTACGAGGTAACATATGAAAGATAGCACAAAATTTATTAAAACTCTTAAAAAACTATCCTCTGATAAAAAAATAAATAGGGCTATTTTCTTTATTATGTTTCCAATGAGAAAATGAATATACAGTATGTTATTTTAATCTTTTTTTAAAAAAGATAATGTGCAAAACTTAAATACAAAATCAATATTAATGATTTTAAAGTTAAAATTCCTCAAATTCATATTTCAATTACATTCATTATTGCTTCTGTTTCACAGATATCTTCTGCAAAATACAGTAAAAGTAATGTGACAAATTCAAGGAAAAATTTGTAGTACTATAAAATTATTACTGAAAATTTAAATGGTTTGCATAAACTCTCACAGTAGAAAACTTCACTGCATGAGTTTACATTGGCAGAGCAGGTGAACCTCTGTAAATGTCACAAGGTCATTCAGCGTTTTTTCCCAAAGTTTTTAAATGGGTTGTCTTTTAATGTTGTACTATTTTTGTGTTTCAGCACGAAATTATAAATACAGTGTGCTACAGTCTTCCAAGAGAACAAAATAGATAAAATAGACTAATTGCACATAATGAGAAATTCTATGACAACCCAATACTCATCACACATACATGTTCCTCATGAGGAAAAGTGGCAGATTCTTCTTCATTTGGATCAAATCATAAATTCCTACCATCAGCTCATCACTTCTAATACGTGTCTAAATCATCGTGGTAATTTCTCAATTAAGTGTAATGAGTTGTGTGCCTTCCGCTGGTCCATAGCTGCAGAACACTGTGTGAATATTAACTATGGAATTGATTAAAAAGTCATAAGAGCAGAAGCAAGATTTGTCAGCTTGTTGGTGTACTAGGAAAACAACTTTCCTTCATCAAGCCTGAACAAATAATGAAATTTAGCAAGAAGTGCTGTGCAGATCCCCAAACTGTCAACAGTTTGTGTACTGAGCTAATGAAAAAAATGATCTGGATATACTTGGATGAGCAAATGACAAAAAAAAAAAAAAGACAGGGTTCCAGTGTTGCAATTACTCTCCTGCTTAAGACAAGTCAATTATTGGACATAGATATATGGAACAAAGATAGGATGGAAAAACTAAGGCAATGAGCTCAACGTACCGGAGAATGTTTCTAGAACATACTTTAGAATTATATGGCTTTTGAGCACAAAACAGTGTTTGATTAGTAAGCAAAGCATTGAAGAGGTTTATGTTCACTTTCATCTTCTACTGGTACTGTTGGAATAAATTGCTGGGTAAGTTCTGCTTTTTATTATCAAAAACTACTGGGGCTGGTGAGATGGCTCAGTGGTCTAAAGCACCTACTTAGAACAAGCTAAGCTAAGCAAAACACAAGGACCACGGTTCAACCCCCCAGCACCACATGCCAGCCAGCCCCGCCACCTGGTGGGCTGAGCTGGCCACACACACAAAATAAATAAATAAATAAATA
>NW_004524601.1:14789924-14794868 GCF_000260255.1 Octodon degus
TACAATGAAGTGGGTTCCAGAAAGCAATGTAGAATATCAGGAAAGAGTTGACTAAGAGTTATAGAACTCAGTAAATCTAAACATGTGTGCAGCATAAGCAATGTGAGGAATAATTAGAGTTAATGAAGGGCTCTGTAAAAATGATGAAACTCAAACTGCAGATCACAACAACAGGAAGTTGGGAGGGAGAAGAAGAGCACCAGGAAGAAAATGGAGCTGAGAACTTCAACTCCACAACCTGCTGAGAAAGAGGAGCATGGTACAAATTTGTAGATCAAAAATGTGAATCTGAATCTCAATTAAAAATTAAAGCAGATCACTAAATCACATAAAAATGGACTGTATACCTCCTAGTAAATACTATTTTTTCTTTAGAAATCAATCTACTTAGAAACATATTCTTCATAGAGAAGAACAGAAGTTATCAAAATCCAAGTTAAAGGTAAAACGCAGAGGAAGCATGCTGTACTAAACAAAATAGCTATTGCTTGATTTACCTGAGATACATTACAGTTAAACACAGAAATTTGAATCATGATCAAATTTACACAACTGGATTTCCTTTAATTTTATAAATGCATCTCAGGGTATAAGCTTCATTAATGAAAAGATGATGAACTATTTGTTTTCCAGTAGTGAGGACTGAATTCAGGGCCTTCATTCTCAGACACTTTCTCCAACCATTTTTAAAATATATGCTTTCATTTAGAGACAATGGCTTTCTCAGGCATTAAGTTGCCCAGGCTAGCCTTGAATTTATGATCCTCCTGCCCCAGCCTCCCTGAACTCTGGGATTACAGGCCTAAACCACTAGGTCTAGCTTGAAATGAAATGACTCCCTAGTGCTCATGTGTATTAATTGGCAGTATGTGAAAAGTCACTCTGTGTGTTAATTGTGGAATGATTCCATGATTTAAAAAGGTTACACTTTACACCATAAAGTTTAACAATTATCTTAGGCTTTTGTTTGAGTGTATGTTTATTTATGTTGGAATAGAGCATAATAGGTATGCGTAGTCAAAGGTTATGTTACATTTTAATATATGCTTTACATTTATTTGCTCTAATGATATAATAGAAAATACTGCAAAAGGGTGTTTAACAAAAGTGATAGCAAATAAATTTCCAATACCGGATTTTAAAATAAATTTTATGAAGTTATAAAACCAGTTTGTATTCTACTTATCATCCTTAACTTAATACAAGATAAATTTTATTATTCTATGAGAAATATTTCACTCACAGTTATTGCTTTTCCTAAATTAAAATGCCTATTAAAATTAAGTAGTATTAATGCAAAATGTGAATTCCATGAATTCAGTTGTTTAACATCAAGAGTAAAACTCAAGTCTCAGACTGATTTTTAAGTGATCCTAAGTGACCATGTTTTTAATAACATTTCTTTAATCAAAATGAGATTTTAAGAACAATTTTATTTTAAATTTCATTTAAAAATTATTTTATTTTTAATTTACAGGTAAAATTATGTTTGAAAATACCTATTTAAACCACAATACACCCCTCGTAGATTGGCTAAATCTAATTAATATGCAATATCTCACAAAGTTGTCATCTCTTAAAAAAAATTTTAAATTTTATTGTTCTTTATGTTCAGGCACTCTATTTTCTTCCAATTTTCTATTGGTTGAAAGAAGAAGAGAGTACAATAGTGTTACAAGCATATAAAATATTGAAATAAAAAGTGTGTGCATTATAATTAAGGTGAAACATTTTAAGAGCTGTATACATTTTGAATACAGATGCGAGTCATAGGTGAAAGTAATACTCTATACAATCTTGCTTTATGCCAGAATATTTGAAGGATCCCAGCACTATGGGGCCAGACTTCCAGTCTGAAAATATATAGGAATATTTTTCTATCAATCATTGGATTCCATTGTCTTAATCTGTTATTTTCCATTGCATATTGAGTATGTATACATCAGCAAAATAGTTTTAAGTATCTATGCATTTTTTTACTTGTAAATAATGTGCATATAATATTTTTAGCAATTTGATGCAGTTTTGATTCCAGTCTTATTTTCTTTTGGATAACATTTATCATAAATTCCTTGAAATGAATATATACATCTGTGCTGCCAGGGAAAACATGATTGGCTGCAGCCATCATGGTTTATTAAGGTAATACTCTGGCTTGTCTTATATATTTATTTTAACTTAAAAAGTATTTTATTTGGGCAGGGGAGATGGCTCAGTGGAATAAGCACTTCCCTGGCAAGCGCAAGGGCCTGAGTTCAATCCCTGGTTCCGAAAAAAAAAAAAAATTGTTTGTTTGGATACAGGGTCTTACTACGCAGTTTAGACTTGTACTGATCCTCCTGTCTCAGCATCCCCAGCACCGGGATTACAAGTGTGTGCCTCTAAGCCCCATCTCAGTGGCCTGGGATTCCAGGGTGGCATGATATGCAGTACCAGAGATCAAACCCAAGTTCTTTCACTTTCCAGACACGCACTTACACCGCCAAGTTATCTCCCAGCCCTGGCATGTTTTATATTTGAAGAAGCCAAACTCAATAAATGTCATGTAGCCTGGCTGCTATTTCATTGTAAGAGTCTTATGAGAATAGTATTTCATAATAAGGTTATTTGTATTTAATTAATAGTCATCATGTTCTTAGTATCAATTAATGGCAAGGACAAATATTTGTTTTTGAAACAAGAATTTTATTCTATATGTAAATTTTTACCCTAATTAGTGAAAATCAATTTTTTTTTGCAGTTCATATGGGTTGGCTAGTAATTTTCAGACAAATTTGGACATCAACTCTATCATTCTTTTTATTTTAAAACTTATGGGTTAAATATATCAATAACCACTACCAAATTAAATTTTAATTATTAAGATAAGAACACAGGATATAAGTAAATGCCATATATCATTATTTTGTATGTATATAAAAGTCATGCCATTTATTATTGTTTCACCATGATCAATTTAGTCATAGAATCTTTTGGTTCCAGAATATGAATTAGCTTTGAGAATCATAACCATTTTAGACTTATGTTGAATGAGTTAAACACAAGTTGATCACTATGACTCACTGCCACATATGTTATATTTGACTTCACTGTTTCATAAATGCCCCATGTTCTTCTAATTGTTGAAACCCTTGTCTGTCTTACTTTACTGCAGGTCAGCACTTCACTACACAGTGCATTGTAACTGTGGACATCCAACAGCACTACAGTCTTCAGAGTCCCATCTTCCCCCCATGATTTTTGGTCTTCCTACCATCAGCCCATTTTCTCCCTCTGCTCACTGAAGTGTCTTCCCAAAGACTGAAGTGTTTCTCCACATTTCCTTAGTCTCCAGTAGCCCTTTGTCTCACTTCACTGCTAACACACTAGCCAATCACTGTAGACGCTAGGATTCAGACTTAAATAGCTTCCTGATTCAAGTTCCTGAACTTGAAATGATACTAAGCCCAAGATAGCCCTTCCTTTCCCTTCCCTCACAGTCTCTAAAATCAAGTCCATTCTTCTCTGTCAGATTCAGATTCCACCTCCTTTCTAAGACTACACCTGGCCTCTATAGCCAGCCTACATTTATTACTTAATATCCTTCGTACCTGAGCTTGTTCCTCTATAATGGAAATAGCACACTACTACTCAAATTCAAACTACTTTCCTTCATGCTATGCTTTTCCTATTAAAAAACATTAACAATGCCTTCTATGAACTTACACATATCAAATTTTTATCACAATACACAGAGGCCAGAGAGTGTTATTATCTTTTAATTTCATCATGATCAAATGCAGATAAACAGGTGAAGGAAGTTCTATAATATTCACCAAGTTAACATTTATTTTAAAAATACTTAAACAAGACTGCATATACTAGAAAGCCCACTAATGAAATGTTAAAGTCTTTCCTGTACATAAAATATCAAAATAATAAGTTAATTAGATAGTTTTCTGACCAAAGTGTAAGCCACAAGAGCTGGCAATTGTAATAATCGCCATTTCCATTTCAGTGAATTGAGTTTCGAAGTGGCCAAACAATAACGAGACTAATAACAAAGCCCATCAGTGAGTCGGGAAAGCCTGCCCAGGAGCACCATGCAGACAGATGAAGCAAGGGAGAGTGGGGAGGGACAAGACGCACCGCAGCCCTGAGACCGAATTTCTCCATGTGAACTGTTGTGTGTTTCAATGGCATCCAAGATTTTTTCTTGTGTACATTTACCCTTACGTTTCTCTTTGTTTCTTTAAGCTAGTCTTTAAATGTCCACTATTGTTTAGGTGCACTCTGTAAATTTAAGTGACCATTTGTCAATGATATATGTAGGTATTTCCATTTTCACTGTGAGTCTACCCTATAAAATAACGTAAGAAGTAGGTTATGTTTGAGTTTTAAATGAAAAGCCCAAGAGAAATAGGTCATTTAAGGTTAATAGGATTTTTCTTACTCTGTAGGACCATAATTCTCTATGCTTTGTCACCTTCATTCTAATCCCAAGATCCAGCTGCTGAAAAAATAGACTTGCGATTATCACAGAGTATACACTTATGCATGGGGAGAAAATCGTATGAAAGTTCATTGCTTCAATTGAAATATGCTGTGTAGTGTTTCCTGTGAAGAGCCCTGCTGTGGTGTGTCGGGATGTATTGAAATCAGACCTTCCTCCTTCAGCTCACAGTTTAGCACCTGGGAAATGTGCTATTTCTTTTCTTTATTTGTTTTTGACTATTCTGTACAATGTCCTGACAGAAATGTCACTACTTGTAGTCCTCCTCAGTGATTACAATAAAGCGTAATATGTGAGCCATTTTACATTAGTAATACTATTAAAATGTGAAAATCTACAGCGTACAGATAAGTAGACACATGTTGCTATCGGGAAAATATTTATGAGAATAATTGGTAACTGACTACTCTGCATTTGTCTAGCAAGACTTTACCACAGAATAGCTTTGTTTT
>NW_004524601.1:14794968-14802194 GCF_000260255.1 Octodon degus
AAAAAAAAAAAAAAAAAAAAAACCTACTTAGAGTCTTTGATTATAAGTGTCAGAAGCATTTACATATAGCACAATATACCAAAGAGTACTTGTGTTACTCTGTCAAGGATGATCTGTAAGGGCCGGGGAGATAGCTCAGTAGAATAAGCGCCTGCCTGGCAAGTGCAAGGTCCTGAGTTCAATCCCCAGTACCACAAAAAAAAAGGTAAAAAAACCAAAAAAATGGATGAGATGTAGATATGTATTGCACACATATACTGCAAAAAAAATTGTCATTATTCAACATTATACAATATAGCAACCATCGTTGAATTCCATTGTTCTGTTTGGTGAAGTTCTGTATTGTTTCTAATCTTTTAAAATTTTATTTTATTTTACTATTTTTATATTCTTTGTAGAAAATAAAGTTTCATTATTATTACCAAATACATTTTAAAACAAATTTTCTTTTTTTTTTTCTATATTTTAGGGACGGGTCTAAAGGGTGTTCAGAGTCTCACTACTAGATTGGACTTGGAGTGATTCTCCTGTTTACAGCTTCCCAAGTGCTGGGATTACAGGCACGCTCTACCATGCCCAGTTTCAATTGCCTTCTCAGCGTGCCTTGGGGGGCAGGGTGGGAACAGCTGGCCCGGGGTTCGAACCCCTGGCCCCTGCACCTAGTTGCAGGCTCTTTAATCCACTGAACTATTTTGGCAGCCCATAAAATAAATTTTCTATTGTTAATTATGAATTTAATTATCCAAAGATCTAGTTTTTACATTACTCCTACAAGACAAGATTCTAGTGAAATATAAAAGATCTTTTTTCAACATCTATCAGTTATTTTTACGCAGTATGAGGTCATGAGTATAAATAACTTTATGAAAGCACCATACTCATTAAAGATTACAGTCTTTTGTTTTAATATTTAGATATTTGACATTTTAATTTTGGTTTATTGAATGTTGGTAGGCATGGATCTAGTTTTAGTCTTTGACAGGTGGAAAGCCACTTAAGTTTATTTAACACTATTTATTGAAGATGCTATCTTTCTTCCAGTGAATATGTTTGGCTGCTTTTTCAAAAACAAGGTGGCTGAGTGTCTTTGCAGTTTTGTCTGAATCTTCTATTCTGTTCCACTGATCCTCAGGTCTGTCTTTTTGCCACTACCATGCTGATCTTATCACAGTAGCTTAAAAGTATAATTTCAAGTCAAGAATTGTGATTCCTCCTTGACTTGCCTTTGTTGCCCAGAATTGCATTTGATGTTCTGTGTCTCTTCTGGTTCCAAATGAAATTTAGGAATGTTTTTTTCTAGTTCTAGGAGGATTGCTGATGTATTTTTATTGGCATTGTATTAAATCTGTATAACATTTTTTTAAGTATTGCCATTTTCACTATGTTGGCTCTTCCAATCCAAGAGCAAGAGATATTTTTTCTATTTCCTGATATCCTATTTGATCTCCTTTTTTTGCTGAGGAGTATAGATTTCAGTGCAGAGATTTTTTTCCTTCCTTGGTTAGATTGATTCCTATTTCATTTTTTGATTGCTATTGGAAAGGGATTGTTTCCATAGTTTTTCTCTCTCAGTGAGTTTGTTATAGGAATGTTGATTTTTTAACATTGTCATTGTTTCCAGATACACTGTCGAACTTGGTTATTTAACCTGCACGACTTTTGGTGGATTTTTTTGGTTCTTCTCTGTAGAGCATTGCTGCATCCTGTTCAGATCTCACTGTTCCCTGGGGAGGATGATGAGAGGATGGATAAAAAATGACAATAGTTATAATATAAAAACTGAGGACTTATGGATCTTGTTCTGATGTCAAAGAAGGAAGGAAGGAAGGAAGGAAGGAAGGAAGGAAGGAAGGAAGGAAGGAAGGAAGGGAGAGAGGGAGGGAGGGAGGGAGGAAGGAAGAAGCTAGAAAAGGAGGAGAAGGTGAGTGTTCCAATAGCTGCAACACATTTATTTATACACTTGAGAGATTGAATATCAAGTGAAACCTCTCTCCCTAATAACTTAGCCACTTGACTTGTTGAGGAAAGCTGTGTTCTTGGGACTAGAGTAGGTTATTCATGTGACTTGTCTCAGGAGTTGTGTTCTTCTCCTGAGGACATGGGGATCAGCCTGCCCTTGATCAATCTCCACCTTCAGCCACTCTCCATAGAGTATCATGTCATCTGCAAATAATGATAATTTAACATCTCCCTTCTCTATTCTTATTCTTTTATTTCTTGCTCTTATCTAATTGCTCTGGCTGATGTTTACAGAACTACATTCAATAGAAGTGGTGAAACTGGACAGCTTTGTCTTGTTTCTGATTTACAGTGAAAGGTTTCTGTTTTGACCACTTAGTATGATGCTAGTGGTTGGCTTGTTCAGATGGATCTCATCAGGTTAAGATAAATAACATCTATTCTGAATGTCTCTAGGATTTTTATTATGAATGGGTGTTGGGCCTTGTGAAATGCTTTCTCCCACATCCATTTAGATGATCATGTGACTTATTAGAAGAGAAAATATGTAGAAATCTTGAAGACCGATGTGTTTGCTGAGACTTTATGAATAAAACACGAACTACCTGGGAAATACTGCAAAGAACCAACAAATGGGATGTCACCTCATTAAAAATTTTTTTGTGCAACAGAAGAAATCACCAACAGACTGAAAAGGCAACCCACAGAGTACGAAAAAAATTATAGCCAGTTATCTCTCTAAGGACTTCTTCTACCTAGAACATACAAATAACAGAAAAAAAAAATCAGATCTCCAGATTCAAAGATTTAATCCAAAAATGGGTATCTGAGATGAATGCACACTTCTCAGATGAAGAAATATAAATGACAAATAAATGTATGGAAAGTATTGAACAACATTGGTCATTTGAGAAATGCTAATTATAATAGCCCTGAGATCCTATCTCATCCCAGAAAGAAGGGCCATCATCAAGAAATCTACAGATAACATATGTTTTGAGGCTGTGGGAGTAAAGGAGCCCTTCTCCACTGCTGCTGAAAGTGTAGATTGGTGCAACTACTGTGGAAATAAGTTTGGAAATTCCTTAAAAAACTAGAATTAAATGTCCCCAAACCACTCATTAAATATATATGCACTAACTGACAGTGTAAGCAACTGCATAAAACAAATATTAACAAACATGAAAAATCAAATAAATACAAACACAGTTGTAGTGGGAGGACTTAATTTCCTAGTCTCACAAACAGATGGATCAAGCAGAAAAAAATAATTAAAGAAATACCAAAATTAAACCAAGCCTGTGAACAAAAGGACTTATTGGGTGTCTACAGAGTTTTCTACCCCCAAGCATCAGAATACACATTTATCTCAGCTTCATATGGGAATTTTTCCAAAGAGGACCACATTTTATCAATAAAACATGCATAAGTAAATGTAGAGGGATTGAAATCATTTCATGTATACTAACTGACCATAGTGTAAAGCAACTGGAAAACAACAGCAATAGAATTGCATGGAAATTAAACACCAAACTTCTGATTAACCAAGGAGTCACAGAAGAAAATAAGGGTAAATTAAACAATGTTTATAGTTAAGTGACAATGCCAGTACAAGATTCTGGAACTTATGACACACAGTGAAAGCTGTCCAAAGGGGGAAACTGATAGTAACGAAGTCTTACATCAGGAAAAAAAAATGAGCTCACGTGAACAACCTAAAATTTCACAAAGGTTTCGCAAAACCTCAAATTTCTTGAAAAAAGAAGAAAAAAAAAACCAAGCCCAAATTTTGTAGGAGGAAGGAAATTATAGATAAGAGCATAAATTAATTCAATTGACACCAATAAAACAATATGAAGAATCAATGAATCAAAAAGTTGGTTCTTTGAAAACGTAAATAAAACCGACATATCATTAGCCAACATCCTCAAAAACAGGAAAGAAAGAGCACAAATTGAAGTAATTAGAAATTAAAGGGAGAAAATCTCAACAGATCTTATGTAAATCCAGAAGATAAGAAATATGTACTTTAAAAACCTGTTTTCTAACAAGTCAGATAACACAGAAGAAAAGGCCACAGTCCTAGATACAATCCAACTTCCAAAACTAAATCAAGAATATGTAGAAATTCTAAATAAGCTAATATCAGTCAATGAAATTGAAAATGTAATTAAAAACTTACCACCCTGGAGGGGTGAAGAGATGGTGATTGAGACAGCGCAGTATCATGCACCTGTAATCCCAGCACTTAGAAGGTTGAAAACAGGAGGATCACTATGAGTCAGATCTATGTAGTCAGACCCTGTAGACTCTATGTTAAATATATAAAAAAAACTTATCAAAAAAGAAAAGCCCAGGTCCTGAAGGCTTCAGTGTTGAGTTCTACAAGACATTTAGAGAAGAATTAATATCGCTCATGCTGAAATACTTGAAGAAAATTGAATGGGAAGCAACACTTCCAAAACCACTCCTGGACACAAGTATTACCCTGATTTCAAAACTAGAAAAGACCCTCAAACAACAACAACAAAAACCCTACAGACCAATCTCTCTAATAAACATAGGTGCAAAGATCATCAATGAGATACTACATAATGCAATGAATTATCATGATTGTATATCAAGATCAAGTAAGATTTTATCCCAGGGAGGCAGGGATGGTTCAACATATGTAAATCTTTTTTTTTTTTAATGTATTTGATTGTTGCATGGTCTCCCTACACAGCTTGAACTCATAGTAATCCCCTGCTTTCAGATTCTCCAGCACTGGGATTACAGGGATGGGCCACTTCGCTGGACTCTGGCTTGCTCAGCCTGCCCTGGGGCCAGGGCTGATGTGGCATGTGGAGTTTAGGGTTGAACTGTGGTCCCTGTGCTTGCCTAAGCAGGTGCTTTAGTCCTCCGAGCTATCTTGCCAGACCCCCTTTTTTCTAACAATGTATGATAATCAATAAATGTAATACACCATACTAACAGAACTAAAGACAAAAATCACATGACTATCTCAATACATGCAGAAAAATGCATCTGACAAAGTCTAGATCTCATTTATGATAAAAACTCTACAATAAATTGGAAGAGATGGTCTTTATCTCTATCTGATGAAATCAGTCCATGAAAAACCACTAGCCAACATCGTACTAAATGGTCAAATTGAAAGTTTTCACTCTAAAAACAGAAACAAGACAAGGTTGGCCATTATCACTACTCCTATTAGATGTAGTTCTGGAAATATAAGCCAGAGCAAGTAGATAAGGGAAAAAAAGGAATCAATATAGCAAAGGAAGATATTAAAGTATCACTACTTGCAGATGACATAATGCTCTACAAAGACCTCAAGAACTCCACTAAAAGACTTTTAGATCTAATAGCCAAATGCAACAATGTAGCTGAATATAAAATTGACACTTAAAAATCAAAAGTATTCCTACACATAAGTAACAAGCTCCCATAGAGAGAAATTACAGAAAGCACATCTTTTATAATAACATCCCCCCAAAATGAAATACTAGGAATCAATCTAACAGGACATAGAATGTTTATTCATTGAAAATTACAGTACTCAAAAAGAAGATCAAAGTGAAAGCAGAAAGTTGAAAGCTGTCCCTTGCTCATGCATAGCAAGAACCACCATAGTGACAATGGCCATACTCCAAAAACTGGTATACAGATTTAATGTAATCCCAATCAAAATACCATTGTCATGCCTCACAGAACTAGAGAAAAAAATTGCTGAAATTTACTTGGAACTGGAAGACACAGAAAAGCAAAAGCAATCAAGGGGCATTACTATTCCTGATCTGAAGTCATATAAAACAACTGTTACAAAATCAGCATTGTATGGACAAACAAAAAGACCTGAGGATCAGTGGAGCAGAATAGAAGACAAAGACACAACTCCAAACACTTAGTTACCCCTCTGTGACAAAGGAACCAAGCATGTTCACTAGAAGAGAAAAGTCTCTGAAAATTGATGCTGCGTAAACTGGCTTTCCATATGTCAAAGACTAACACTAGCCCTTGGCCTATCACTATGCACCGAACTGAAATCAAGTGAATCAAGTATCTGTAATATTGGAACAGAAATTCTTAATCTACAAGAAGAAAAGTTAGGTAGAATGCATGAAGACATTTATGAAGGAAAGGACTTCATGAGTAAAACCCAGATGATGTTGAAAACACTGCAAAGAATCAAGAATGGGGTCTTACCTTACTAAATATATTTTGTTTTTGTTACCTTGTTGGAACATTTCACATCCTCCTAATTTCATCCACTGCTACTTTTCCACTTCTTTTTAATAGTATATTGTGAAAGAATTTTATTTTTTTAAAATATTTATAATTATTACTACTTGACATCTTTATTTATGTATTTCGCACAGGATCTCACCATTCTGCTCGGACTCATAGTGATCCTTTTGTTTTTAGCCTCCCCAGGTCTTGCCAGCATGGCATGCAGTACAAGGGATCAAATCCAGGTCCTTGCGCTTGCCAGGCAGGGCTTAGACCTCTGCTCTATCTCCCCAGCTGTAAAAGAGTTTTCTAATGAGGGCCAGATGAGTTCTAGTGACTTTGTCTTACTGACACACTTGATTGGTGAATTATTTAAGCTTAGACTGAGTAAAACTATTTATTGTTAAACAACTTGTGTAATTTTCAGAGACCCTTCTTTCCATAAACAAGAATATACTTAACTCTGAGAAATTTTCTGATATATTCCATTCAGAAATTTGCTTAGTTTTCTCTATTCTTTTTTCTTCTTTTCTGCATAGCCCCTGTCTTTTTAGTTTTCTTTGCTAGTACATCCCCTTGTGTATTTTTTTGAGACTTAACAAAAATTATATTCTAGACTCCTCAGTGCCTCCCCCACCCCGCTCGCCGAGTAGGATTTTCTGCCGAGTTCCGGAGCCCCCAGACCCAGTCCTAGCCCAGGTCCGGTGAGTGTGCGGAGAGTTTCCTGCTACCCTGGGCCAGCGGGACCAGTCCCAGCCCAGGCTCAGCCTGGGCCGGACCCTCTCCCAGCCCCTCGGGCCACCCCCCACCACTCCTCAGTGCCTCCCCCACACCGCTCGCCAAGTAGGATTTTCTGCCGAGTTCCGGGAGCCCCCAGACCCAGTCATAGCCCAGGTCCGGTGAGTGTGCAGAGAGTTTCCTGCTACCCTGCACCTGCGGGACCAGTCCCAGCCCAGGCGCAACGTGGGCCGGACCCTCTCCCAGCCCCTCGGGCCGCCCCACACCACTCTGCCGTACCTCCCCACCCCGCCCGC
>NW_004524601.1:14802294-14804329 GCF_000260255.1 Octodon degus
ACCGCGGTCCCTGATGCCTTGCCAAGCTTGTTCTAAGTAGGTGCTTTAGACCACTGAGCCATCTCTCCAGCCCCCACAGAATAGCTTTGACTTTAAAACTTTCCATAAGAAAACTTTTAACCTTAAAATGGAATAAAGAGGCAGGCGTGGTAATGCACACCTGTACTAGACTCCCAGTGCTCAGTAGCAGAATGGCTGCAAGTTGGAGACCAGTCTGTGCCACATAGTGAGTAGGCCACCTTGAATGACATAGCAAGAGCCTGTCTGAAAATAAAACCAAATCAAAACAAAACAAAATGAAGAAATTGAGTAAAGAATATAGCTCAAGCTCATTACAAATAATGTGTTATGTTTCTTTCGGAGCAATCTTTGGGTTTGTTATATTTTATTCTACATTTGCTTAGTACCAGTTTTTTAGTAAGAAAAACATTGCCATTTTCAGTAGTTAATACATTTCCATTTTGTAATAATACACAAAAAAATCTTCTTTAATTAAGGAGAAAAAATACAAACAAACAATTAAGACCAAATTTTGAGAAAAGTGAATCGGCCAGTTACAGTACTTGATACAATTCATATTGTTGTCTTCCTATTAATCAGAGTACAAGATGCAGGTATTACATCTTGTCTGGACAATATTAGCGCAAAGCATTTTAAGAAACTATTAGAATCCAGCTGTATCACTATCTTATCTATCTTGTGTGTACATATTTTTTCCTTTCTTTCTCTGATGCTTCCCTTGTTACAGTTTGTATTTTCTTTTGCATGGTTTGTCTTTTCTTTTTCAGTTTTTACCCAGATCACAATATATATTACACAATTTTGAACCTATTTTCTTGTTCAGTTTCTCACACTGGTGAGTCAATTTGTTTATACATGTGGCTCTTATTTATTTCACATATTTGTCTAACCTTAAGTTGCACCCATTTACCTATAAATTCTCCAGCTTACCCTTCTTTATGGTTGAATAACATTCCATTGTATAAAAAGACCACATCATTTTTATTCATACCTCAGTTGATGGGCATTTGGGTTGTTTCCAAGATGTATCTGTTACAAATTGTGCTGATACAAACATGGATGCACATATGTCACTGTGGTATGATTATTTTCTAATTCATCTGAGAAAATATCCATAAAAGGAGTAGCAAGATTGAGTTGGACTTCCAATCCTAATCTATTGAGGATTCTCCATACTGATTATCACAATGTCTGTACCAGTGTACACTCACATCAATTGTGGAGTAGGATTTCTTTCTCACTACAGCCCCTTCAGCATTCACTGGTTTTTTGTTGATTTCTTAATGATAGTTATTCTTTCTGGAGTGTGATGGTTTCTCAGTGTTTTAATTTGTATCTCTCAGCTGACCAGTGATGCTGAACTTTTAAAACTATAATTATGTGCCATTTATTTTGGCTTTTCACCCTGTTGGAGATGTGTTTTGTTGTACAAAAGATTTTTAATAAAGTCAGATCCTATTTAAAGACCTGAGGAGCAGTGGAACAGAATACAAGATTCAGATGTAGTCCCCAAACACACTCAGACACCTTTTGCTTGACAAAGGGGGCAAATACATATGCTGGAAGAAAGATAGCCTCCTTAACAAATGGTGTTGGTGAACGTTGACCTCCACTTGTTGGAAACTCAAACTAAAACTATGTCTATTGCCATGCACTAATCAAAATTTAAAATAGATCAAAGATATAATATTAAAATAGAAACACTAAATCTACTGAAAGAGAAGTAGTCAGAAATCTCAAAGACCTAAATCTTTGAAGGCAGAGACTTCACGAACAAAACACAAATTACAAGGGAAATATTTCAAAGAATCAAGAAAAGGAAAAATCTTTTAAAGATGTGATTCTAACCATATCGATTTACTGCTGAAATATACAATAATGTCTCTGTATCTATGGCTATTATAGCCCTAAATCAATCCTTGGACATGTGTATTACTGTATTATTGTAACAGACAAGATGTTCAGAAAAAAAACAACAGTTGTAAAGAAAGATCAATTGGAATGATCTTTGAGA
>NW_004524601.1:14804429-14808847 GCF_000260255.1 Octodon degus
AAAAAAAATTATATTCTAAATATGGGTTTAGTAAACCTTAGCATTGACAGTAAAATGTAAATATATTTCTTCCAGTTCTGATTAATTATTATAGAAATGTATATTTTTGTATGTAGTTGTGTTCTCTCCGTTAAAATATGAGATAAAAAATTTACTTTAATTGTGCCTCTGTTACCAAAATTCCCTCTACTCAATTTAAAATTTTTGTTTCCTTTCTTCTTATGTATGTTTCTTTTATGTTGCAGATTTCCTCACTCATTTTATGTTTTTCTATTTTCCTACACAAATAAATTGAATGATAACAAGCATGCCTGGGGATGGTTAACCAAAGAATTCATCTTCTTACTGAGTGCTGTCCGTGTAACTGTGGGATTCGTGGGCATTCTTTAGGTTTTTTTCTTCTATACCACAATGGCATTCAGCCTTAGGTTTCATAGAGCACGTCACCCAAGTAATTTTGAGAGTAACTGTCAAACACTGAGTCTTGAGCCAGGGTCAACCACTATGACCTACAGACTTAATCTTGCTAAACATTTTCTTTTTGCTATAATTGCTTTTCCACCACACAGCAAAGCTGAGCAGTTTCAGCACAGACTCTGTTTTGCTCTGCAAAACATAAAATATTTCATATGTAGTTTCTTATGTTGCCAACTCTTAAAGAAATAAATGTCTTATTTTAGGCTTTTTGTATTTAAATATAGTAAATCAAATGTAAAATATATTGCTAACAATTACATATCAATTTTCGATGTTTACTGCATTAGGCAATATTGAGTATTCTGTGATTGGTACACAAAAGGCAAATATAAGGGGAAAGACTATTTTCAGATTAGTAATCTGAAATTTAACTCTCTCTATTATTTTTTTGTTGTCCTGAGAAAGTTAAGTGTTTGGGGATAATCAATTCTCTCATTAACATTTTCACAGTGTCATTTTTTCAGCATAAAATTGAGTATTTAGAGATAATAAATTCTTTTATTAGTGAGCATTTTTCCAGTGCAGGATGAAGTTCCCTTTGTATTCATCGAGTTCAGTATTCATCAGTTATGTCACAGACCACTGAAGGCACAGACTAAGGCTCCTCCAAGGGAAAAATGGGGATGTTCCTGCTGCATGTTGGTCCAAGTACAATACATTCATTCATCTCTGGTATAAATCTTGTGTCTTCTGTGAACATCTATAAAACTATTTTAGGAAAACACTAGTGTCATAAATCTTTCCTACTGCTGTTAGAGTAGTGAGCCTGGGATGATAGCTCAGAGATGACTCTTGGAAAGAGGCAAAGCAACTAATTTTGCACAGCAGATTAGGCTGAAGAGAAGAAGCGCCGTGAGTCAGCAGTTAATGCTCTTCCTCACTTGGTGGCCAGGATAACATCACCTCATTCTCCTACTTCTTAATGGGGCCAAACAGCTGGCGTTTCTTTAGTTACTTTGCTGTCTCCTCCAGTTAGGAGGTGGGAAGTTTATTATTATGATGGTGGATCAGCAAACTCCTCAGATACAGGAAAGAAAGGGCGGTTGGCTGCCAAGTCACTGTCTGGGTGCTCTGCGACTCTGGGAATCACTCAGAGTGGTGGAGTTACTAGGAATCCAAAGCAAATGCACATCCTTGTTTATTGGTGTGGAGATAGTATGCCTTCTCATAAATCCATCTATGCTCTTTATTTCCATATTTCACACTAAATATGACCTTTTTGAGGTCAGGAATTGTTTCTATTATCCACTCATTACTATATTTCTAAAATTTAGGAGAAAGAAATTGGACCCCCAAAGGAAGAGACATAATAAAAAACTAGACAAAATGAAGTGATACTTCTCAGAAGAAGTACGGATAGTCAATCAGTACATGAAAATATGTTCAGCATCTTTGGCCATTAGAGAAATGTAGATCAAAACAAAATAAAGATTTTATCTTATTCTTTGAAAGAATGGCTATTACCAAGAAATTTTTAAAAACTAACAAATTTTGATGAGGAAATGGATAAAAGGAAGCCTAAGCTATGAGAATGTAAACTAGTGACACATAGGGAAACTAGTATAATGTTTCTTCAAAAAGCTTCCATAGGGCCAGCCAAATAGTTCAGCAGATTACGGCACCTGCAAACAGACTCAGGGGCTGGGAGGTTCAATCCCTGGGCCTGCTGTGCCGCCCCCCCCCCCTTGAGGCACACTGAGATGGCAATTGAGACTGGATGTGGTGGCACGCGCCTGTAATCCCAGCTCTTGGGAGGCTGTAAATAGGAGGATCACTATGAGTGTGATCTAGCAGTGAGACCCTGAACACCATGTAGACCCTTCCCTAAAATACAATAAATAAATAAATAAACCCCAAAATATAGACATTTCCATTTGATGCACCTATTCTCATATCTAGCTGTCCTCCAGAATGAGTAAAAGACGTTAAATTACAGTCACACATGCATGCTTATTGCACACCTGTGTATGTAGTAGTGTGACTCATAAGACTCAAATCTTGAAAGTGGCCTCCACATGCCCATCAATAGATGGAAGGATAGAGAAAATGTAATATTCTGCCATAAGGAAAAATTGGAGCCTTTCATAGGAAAATGCATATACCTCGAGAACATAATGCTAAGTCAAATCAATCAGACACAGAAAGTTAACTTTTGGATAGTTTCTCTTATATGAAACCCAGAGCATAAATTATTTAAGAGTGAAATGCTGAAGTATTATGGGAAACCGGGAGGGAACACCTTTGGCAGAGAAGGGGCATCGAGGCCATTAAGGCAGAAGACAGAGAGGAGAGATAAAATGGACTTAGATTCAGCGAGTGCCTTTACCAGTGCCCCATTGTGAATGTATTCATTATGTGTGATATACTTGTACTAATTAAGTTAAATAAAAACAATTAAAAGAAGAATATCTATCCAAATAAGGAGTTTTGTACATTTGCCAAATGTACCCAAATAGTGTGCTGTGTAAAATAAATTGCAGACTTGGTCAATGTGAAAGCTCACTACTCCTCCTCGCTACTCTGGAATGGTAAAGCACACAATTCTGCATTTCTAAAACATTAACCTTTGCAAGGTGAGTTCCTGAGCAAGCGAAATATCTAGTGGCAAAAAAGAATGAGGATGAAACTTCAGAGTAGTGAGGAAAAGCTATGGATAAGAGAGTTCTTGGGGCCTGAGCATCTGTGTCAGTGTTAGGGCTTGAGGGAAGGGACTAGGTAAGTCTGGAAATTGGGTGTGTGTAGGGTGTTGGAAGCACATACCCTACAAAAAACACAAAAAGTGATGAAATCACTTTTAATTTGGAGTTTTGAATTGATAGTGCAGTAGGAAATGGTCACCCACAAAAATTGGAACATCATCGGTGTGCATAGAAAGAAGAAACCCGCAAGATAATTCTTCGGCACCAAGAAGTAATGCGGAAAAAGCATACTAAGCACTCGTTCCTGAGCAGTGAATCAGCAAAAGATACAAATGTGAGGAGCATCCACTGTTGTTTGTGGAGCTCTGTCCATGGTACCGGTTGCACAGATTCCACAAGGTAAACTAAACTTACCTCAGTGAGAGATGAGCTCATAGCAAAGAAACTGAGAAAATCAGTTCTGCAAGAGCAAACACATGATTGTACTCTGAAAGAATAATTAAATAGATTTAAATGTATAAATGATGATAAAACAAAAAATATTAAAAGTGGAACTATGAAACACCCTATGTATATATAATGGATCTACAAAGAATTATAAAACTTACTGTTTGAATGTAGTTGAACAACAGTGATAAAGATAAAAAGGTGAATATATTGGAATTTAACGGTGGAGACATAGTGTGTAACTCAGGGCACAAAAATAATGAGAATAAATGAAGAAAGACGGCAGTCAGGAAGACAGGGAGAGAGGAAGGGAGGAAGGAAACAAGGAAGTGAAGGCAAGGGGAATTAAATGTGGTCCAAAATCATATTTTAATGGATAAAAAGAGGTCCCAGAATATGTCTGAAAGGAATATTCAGGGAAAGTAGTAAGCACAAACACATAATTCAGACATGTATATTTTTCACCATGACAGAACAGAGATTTAACATTTAAGAAACAAAGACCCCATATTCTCTGAAACAACAGAGACAGACTATTCAATATATGGTGGTACAAAGACAGAATTTATAAACAAATAGAAAGTGTCAGTAATTACCCTTTCTTAATGCGCCCTCTGGGAATCAGATATGCTCAGAATATGCTATAGGAAATGTACAAAAATGACACAATGGGACTCATGTTGCCATATAAATAACAGGCATTAATATTTAAAAAGAGAGAATATATAAATAGTTGTTGGGGGAGCTTCCTGCTACCCTGTGCCGGCGGGACCAGTCCCAGCCCAGGCGCAGAGTGGGCCGGACCCTCTCCCACCACCTCAGGCCGCCCCCCACCACTCCGCCGTACCTCCCCAC
>NW_004524601.1:14819947-14821641 GCF_000260255.1 Octodon degus
TGAGAAAAGATTCCATGCCAAATACAAAGATTCTAGAGTCCCTACAATTTCCCCATGAAGTAATTATCGGAAAAAGTATGCTATGTGAATTATATGACTATTGAGAACAGGAACAGCCAGAGATATATGGCTTCATGGTTTCACCTCAGAATAAAGAAATATTTTGCCTTTTTAACAGAAGATTTGACAGCTAGAAGACATTAAAATGTGAGCTATTTGCCTTATTTTGTCTTATACTTTTTGTTTTTTGAGATAGGGTCTCTGTGTGCAGTTGGGGCTGGCCGAGACCTCACTATGAAGTGCAGGGTAGCTTCTCACTCATGAAGATACTCCTGCCACAGTCTCTCACCTTCTAGGATTATAACTGTGCTCCAGCAAGCTGGGGAAATGATAAAATGTTGACTCAAATGTGAAAGGTAAAATAGTAAATATTTTAGAAAAATTCAAAGCAATATAGCTATAAAATTTTGGGGGAAAAATGCTACCCCAATAAAATATTAAAAAATAGTGGTTTTAAAGATAGCTAAAATGTACAATATTATACACAGAAATGGAGAGATTCTACTCAAAAGAAAATTGATTGACATCTATAATACAAAATTCCTAGAATTGAAAATGTAAAGGAATACAATCCAACAGGAATTTGGGTGCTTCACAAAAATGCAAATATAAATGGCTTAAAATACTTTGAGAATATAAAAATTATGTAATAGTCATTAGAAGGATAAAAAATAAAAACAAAGTTGATATTGTTATGCTCAACATCAGGACTGGCCAAAAGGAAGAAGAGATTGTGATAAATTTTGAGCCATCTAATTCTTATGCAGTGGTATTAATAGGTAAATTAGTACATAGTGGAAATGTATGTATTTGCTAACATGAGGAAATATTCTTAGAATGGGACATACAATACTCCTTCAGATGGACCCAGAACCTTGGAGCATCAGTACATCCCTAATCATACTGTGCACCTAATAAGGGCCAAGAACATCATGCCCTGTGATCTTAGTTCTTAATTGGCTTTGACCACCCTATAGCAATTTGTAACTAAAACATTTATCTTGTCTATGTTTTATTCTGCAGTAGTACCCATAAGTAGGAGATTGGTGATCCTGAGCAAGTCCTCATAACTGGCACCCTCTGTGGGACACTAATAGCCTGCTCAGAAAAACCACACTGAGTGGGAGCCACTGGAAAGCAAACAAGGATGGAGCTTTGCTTGACAAACAGTGTGGATGCCACAAGACTGAGTTGGCTACTGACTTGAAGAGGTTCTTAAACAGACGAAAACATGGGAAATAAACAGGTTATAATGCTAAAGGGTTCATGATCCAACACAAATGAGAAATCTTAAACACACACAGGGCAGAGGAAAAGTATTCCTCCCTGATCTCTCTTCTTCTGTCAGTGTCAGCATTAAGGATGAGTCAGAGCTTTTGCCTCTATAATCACTCTATGAAAGCACGGGAGACTTTTCTTTCTAGTGACCCTCCTTCAGCACACTGTTCCCTCTGTTTCTGTCCCCTGAGGCCCAGAAATCTCCTTGGTTGGGAAGTTGTATGACTCACCAGTGGTGTACAATGTTGCAGAAAACATTATTTCCTCAGTGCTCAGTGAATTCAGAGTGCTGCAGCCAAAGTATCAGCTGTCCTCTTAGCTTGCTATCTTTCTAGTTTGGACTCTTCTTTCTTCTT
>NW_004524601.1:14821741-14831229 GCF_000260255.1 Octodon degus
CTCCTCTTCTTCTTCTTCTTCTTCTTCTTCTTCTTCTTCTTCTTCTTCTTCTTCTTCTTCTTCTTCTTCTTCTTCTTCTTCTTCTTCTTCTTCTTCTTCCTTCCTCTTCTAGTATTCATTAATTTACTATACATGCTCTAATTTCTAAAAAAGTGGTTTATTATTGCATAAAAGCTGCCAAACTCAAAGTGATCATACAGACAAAACCTACAATGAATGCATCAAAGGTTTTCTACCAAGATCTATGAGCTTAAACTTGTAGAGTTCATAACTGCTAAACTATAAGACTTCTACTGTGAAATTCATTACTTTATTTAATTCAGTATCATTTGTAATTATTTGTCTTAATTCTAATTTGTACTCTTTTTGAAAAAAAAAAAGACTTCTATCTGAGGCTATTAAATTAAGTCTCTGGAAAAGGCTCCTAATTGTGCTCTCCCTTACCTCCACTTTTTTCAGCTAAAAGCAGTTAAGATGAAAATTATGCACAGTGTTCCTTAACTACAGTCGCGGTTAGCTTTTCTGAGGACAAAATATTGTAGACAGCTAAGTTAGTTATAAATAGTACAGCTTATTAGGTAGGGCTGCAGCTTCAATACAAAACACAATTATGACCAAAGATATAGTCATTAAAGGTCAAGCTTTAAGAAAAAAATCAGTCTCTTAAAATTCAACTTAGGGCTGGCCAGATGTCTCAGTGAATTAAAGTGCCTTATTAGGCAGAAGCAGAGACTGCGGTTCAATCCCCAGCAAGCTGTGTTGGCTCCTCCCATGGAGCATGTTGAGAGGGCAATTCAGATTGGGCATGGTGGTGTGTGCCTGGAATTACAGCATTTCAGATGCTGACAACAAAAGGATCAGTATGAGTCCAATCTGTGTTGTGAGACCCCGTAGACTCTATACTAAATTTTTAAAAAAATCATCTTAGTGAATAAAAAAAATACAGTTGCCTCTCACAAGCCTAATTAGCCCTTGATACTTATTTAAATCTGCTTACAGAAAATAAATACACTTCATCAGAACTTCATTGGTAAAAGGACAAATAGATGAGCATGTCTAGGGCTCAGATTCTATAAAAGGACATCTTCACAAGAAAGTGGAATGTACCTTTTGGATCTTAAATATTGTGAAAGTGAAAGAAATTGCTCAAAAAGGAAAGAGCAATTGTGATGAGGGAAAGTGGAAGAAAGGAAGGAATGAATATACCTCTATCTATCTATATTTATATCAATATATACACAAGACAGTTAAGATAATTGTGATATTACTTTCTATTAGTTCATGGACAGAAACAGTGTTTATATTGTTTGATCAATCCTAAATGAGCATATCTGGTAACAACTATTTTGAATATAACAATATACAATATAACGATTGTTAATTTCCGATTTTCTTGTTTTGAAATTCTGTATCATTTTATTGTGCTTTTATTATATTTAAAAAAGAAAATATGATGGTCTAGTGCAATTAATAACATGGGCACAAGGATATGCTTTTTTTTTCCTTCTGTATTTAGGACAGGGTCTACAGAGATTGGACTTAACAGTGATTCTCCTGTCTTCAGCCTCTCAAGAGCTGGGATTACAAGTACCTGTCACCACACCCAGTTTCAATCTCCATCACAATGCACCCCACAGGTGGGGCCAGCAAGGTACACATGGGATTGAACCCTGGCTGCTGTGCTCTGCCTAAGCAGGTACTTTATTCCACTGAGCTCTCAGTCCAGCCCTGCATGCACTGTTAGTGCCATCCAGAATGTATGGCCATGCAGTAAGAAGATCTCTAAACTCTTGCTGAGGTTTGCTACCACCAGACATATTTTACATTCTGGATTATGTTCATATGCTCATGTCTTTTATTTCTTTTCCTGGTCTGCTACATGGATGGTTCCTGATGATGTCTAGACTTATCCATCCTCAGGTAATATAATTACTATTATAAAAACAAAAGGAGGAACTGCAGAAAACCAGGTTGATGCAGGACAGAATGGTCAATAATTGATACTGATAAATTGGCAGAAGACTAAATTAAGAGTTTATCCTTGGCCTCTATGACTTATGGATGGTTTTCAGAGAGGTTAGTCTTTAAGCCAATGACCAGAACTGAGACTAGCAAAAGGTATATGAATTTCTGGCTCCGCAAAGCAAGATAACATGGAAGCTAAAGACTTTGATTCATCCAAATTTTTTTCTAGCTCAGTAGTCACAGGTAGCAGACAATCAGGTTACTAGGTAACTATGATTTGGAGGATCATGGAGATAGCTCAGCAGTCTAAGCACCTGCCTAGATGAGTGCAAGGACCTGGATTTGATCTCTGCCCTGAGCATGCTGAGCCAGCCACCAAGACAGGATGTGGTGGTGTACACCTGTAATCATAGTGCTGGGGAGGCTGAAACAGGAGGAACACTATGAGTCTGAGCTGTGTAGTGAGACCCTGTACTAAATACATAAAATAAAAATAAAGATCTGGTCCTGCATGTTTTTCCTAAAATGCATTGTTCCTCAATTCTTGAACCTTGACCACATCAGCAGTTTGGCCTACTGCTTCCCACAGGCCACCAAGATGTCTCCCAATCAAGCTGTATACCTAATAAAGGCCAAGGATACAATGCCTCATGGTCCCAATCCATCATTGGGCTTTGACTGTCCAACTGTCCCTTGTAACTAAAATATATATCCTGTGTATGTTTGATTCTATTGCTGTCCCCTCAGCAAGAGATTGGTGGTTGTAAGCCAGGTCCTGATAAGTGAGCACTTTATGTTTCTGAACATGTTTTGTGCTTGAGACTTACCACAGTTCAGTGCCACCACTGGTCTACAATGAAGACCCAGTTACTCAGTAGTTAAGGGAAAAACAGAGATAGACCAGAACACAAAGTAACAATGATATTATTCAAACTTTATCTTCAATAGACCAGACTGGTTAAGTATACTGGTATTGATGGAAAGGAATTGACAACTAAAGACCCTTAGAGTTTTGAGAGGTTTAGAACAAACAGTATTTATTGTGAAAACCTGATTAGAAAGACTTCTATTGGATGGTACTGATGTATTATAGAAACAATTATATATCTGTAGGTAAATAATAAATTAAATTAAAGTGTAAAAACAAGGTACTTTCCTAGCCAATACAGAAAATCCCATCTTGTTTAGATGGAGGACAGAACAAGCTGAACTCAAGATCTGGTACATATGAAAATTATAATTTCCTTCAATTGAAGGTTGTATTATGGGCTTTGGCAAATTTCCTATATCACTATGCTGTCTCTTGTTAAGAAAATGCAAGATTCTGAGGCTTGCAATAGGAGTATTTGAGAAAGATCCACCAAAAACCATGAATTTCTCAATATAACACGTACTATGAAGTGATCATTTCTGATTCAAAGGTCAGTGCTTGCTTAAAATTGGTCCAGTGGTTTCTGTTCCACAAAAAAGCACCTTTCTGTATAGCATCTGTGCCATACTATCCTTCTGGACAATAGATGAATAATTATTGTTAAATTATAGCACAGCATGACAGAGAATTCTGGAATTATTAGGAGAAGAAAATGACTTCAGCTCAAAAAGCTATCCTCTTTAGAAATATCTCACACAGACATAATTTTTTTGTGAGAAAAAATATGTATTAATTTTTGTATATGATCCAGGAAAAATGTGTATGTGTACACGTAACACATAAATTTGTTTCAGGAGTAGTTTTCAATGTGAAAATTCTTTAGTACAAAATAGAATTTAATGCCTTGGCAAATTTCCCAGAATGTGCTGAGTTGCTGCTTAAAAGGATACTGGAAATTGAAGAAAGTGACAACCTACCCTAAATGAATTAGAACAGCCAAAACTTCCACAGTAAAAAAAAAAAAATAGAAATGATCTAGAGGAAGAGAATCAGCCATCCTGCACTAGATAAATTGTGAGACCTATTACTTTTCTCAACTGACTACAATCGTTACTTGGGCTGAAGAGACACTGGTACTTTTTACCGATAGTCATCCAGAATGTAAACATGGATATCCAGAACTTCTGAGGCCTGTTGGTTAGAAGGGCTGAGTTGCAATCCTGATCCCTAGAAGCATGTGTATGTATAGGTGAGTCTTGGTCCTGCTTTGATTCACCATCTGTCCAGTATGGTAGCAGATATTCTGCGTTGATTTTCCTTTTCATTTAATGTATAATTTGAATGAACGTACTTAAAAGTCATCAGAGCCCTAAACTAGGCAGAGTAAGAATTATCACTGTGGCAATTATGAATGAGAAGTCTTAGAATCTGTTCCCCTCTAGCCAGGAAAATAAATTAAAAAATTGTACACCTCAGAGTAATGCAGAAATTAATAACACCTATAAAAACTAAAAGACATTATCAGTATTTCCCGTACCAAAATATATATTGTTCTTTAGAGAGAAGAATGTACTAACTCTACTCAAAAAGAGCTGTAACAATATTTTAACTGTTATGCAAAATGTGGTTTCTTTGCTCAAGCCCACTGATAAGACTTTAGATGTATAACTGTTAAGTTGGTAGGCACGTTATTGTCCATTAGTGATGATCAGTAGAAAAACATTGTTCCCCTTTACAGAGCAAGATCGATAGTATACAAACCACTATTTCCTGGGAGGTTATATAAACTATCACTACTTCTGTCATACTACAGAGATATAGAGTGGCTGGACATTCAGCCAAATGTCGAATGCGTTCAGTATGTTCATAACATGCAGTTACTTTTCTCTAATTAACAAGAAGTATGCAGTATATGCAAGGCTGTGGTGAGTTGTGTTAGCTTGAGGAGGTAGAAGATAAATCCAGCAAAAGTTCAAGATCTTATCCCACTAGTAATAACTTAGGCACCTAAACATTTTGGGCATTTCAGGACTTTCTATCCAATGTAAAGTATGACTTAATTACATTCCTTGTTTCATCTCTTTGAATAAAAACCAAATACCTTCAAGCTAGGCCTTTTCGGGTTCTAAGGCTGTTCTGTCGCATACTTGTTAATATTTATCTTGTCTGGTTATGTGATTTCATGGAATGCTGCTAGCCTTGAGTAAACTCCTGAGATAAAAAGTACCACATCCACAGGCTATGTGATTTGAAGTGTAGTGCTAACTGTACAATGCAATGTGTAAAATGGTATAATATTAGAAATATCTGTACAGATAAAACGTGCTACTTGGAATTTATGGTAAATGCCAATAGGGGTGTGAACATGTGACCCTGAGGTTTCTGGCACAAGGTAATTAGTTCTATAGTATAAAACAGAGAATAAAAATACTTCCTGGAATTCTACTGCACTTTAGAACATACAGTGACCAAATGGGAAGTTCCATATTATGAGATGGGTTTTGTCAGTGATAAGCAGTTGTTATGAATAAAGTAGAACGGGGCAAGAGGGAGACAACAGTGTGGGCATAAGTAAACTCTATGATCAGGTTTCCAAGTTTGCTTTCACCCAGCCTGTATTGATAGGTCACTGGAAAAGTCCATCATAATGAACTTGTGAGGAGGGACGTACTCTAGTTTTGTTCATGACTTAATCATTTCATTGTATAGATTAAGACTCAATATGAACACCTGCTGCTCTGGGGCCTCACTCTGGGGCTGGCATGAAGAGGACCAAAGTTAGAGAAAGAGAACTCACTATAGAAACACAAATTCAAAGCAGCTCAGTAGGTCAGAATAGATGGATAGCAGCTAAAACAAACTTCCACTCACACACACACACACACACACACACACACACACACACACACACTTTATATATCCTTCAATTTAATTGGAAAAGTGAATTTAAAACAGGTTTCTTCATGCCACTGCTCATGGATAAGGGTATGAGAAAGCACATAACTTACCTTGGATGGTCAGGAGTCAGGAAGATCAGAATGCTAGGAAAAAGTAGGTGTGGATAAGAGGCATATAAGTAGGCCTTTGGAGATGAGTGATGTGTACAAAGATGTTTTGCTTGTTAGCTACCAGAGAGCAGTCCACCAGGAAAGAGGCACTCAGACAAGCAGACAGGGTATTGTCTGGCTAACATCATCAGCCACTGGCTTTGGCCACAGCAGTGTGGGTGCTAGGGATGCACATGTAGAATGTGCAGTGGGTGCTAGGGTTGCACATGCAGAATGCCCACAGAGGAAGGCAGGAGGGCTTGGCGCACAGTCACAGCTCCCCTCAGCTAACATCATTTCTCTGTCTCTCATGTATCCTACGTGGACACTGAAACTGCCTTGCTCCCTGTTCCATACACAGTTTTACAGCTTTGTTATGTTTTCTAGTGTAGTTTAGCCTCGTTTCCTATTTTATTCCTATCACCTCCATAAGAAGACACATCTGAAGAATCATGGATTTCCTTCTGTATCTGAATCAGCGGTAAGTGGATAATCTGTGCCCAAGGATTATCTTATACACACACACACACACACACACACACAGAGAGAGAGAGAGAGAGAGAGAGAGAGAGAGAGAGAGAGAGTACAATTCTCCCCGAATACTCGC
Source organism: Octodon degus (assembly GCF_000260255.1). NCBI lineage: Eukaryota > Metazoa > Chordata > Mammalia > Rodentia > Octodontidae > Octodon > Octodon degus. The sequence continues at coordinate 14,828,232 of NW_004524601.1, forward strand.
AAGAGTTTTACTGTATCCTCATTTCATAAACTTGTGATAAAATCTTTGGCATAGGTTTTTTTTTTGTTTTTTTTTTGTTTAGAGTTCATTCCATTTTTTAAATAGAAATTTTATGGGTATATATTTTTAGTAGAATTTAATTTTCTCTCATAGCTATGGGGTAAAAGAATCTGGAAAATGTTCATTTTTCCCTTCACAATCCTATATATTCTGAAGCTTTTAGTCTCTCTGTCTGTCTGTCTGTCTTCCTCTCTTCTTTGTCTGTCTGTCTGTCTTTTTATCTCTCCCTCTCTCTTCTCTGTCTCCCTCTTGCTCCCTCTAAGCCTTTTTCCCTCTGCCTCCTTGCCCTTTCTCTTCCAGGGTGGTATATGTCTGCCTTGTGTCTATGTGTGTGTAGCTCTAACTCAGTGTCATGATTAACTCCAGCGTATTCAGTGTTTCACAGCATTCTTGCTTGGTAGTTTGGTTCTTTCCCTCCACTTGTTATGGCTTACTTGGGCAATAACTTTCTAATTGACTGATAAAATGATATATACATGTGTTTTGTATATCACAGAAACACCAGAGATAAAAGCATATATTGATATAGTAGATATGTTACCTTTAAATTTTGTATGTCTCCAAAAAATGGGTTCCTCTTCATTATTTTTATTACATGCTTTAACTGCACAGACAATATGGAAATTAAGACTATTAGGCCACATTTGCTGGGTGCATATTTAAGTTTCAAATTGCAAAGATTACTTACTATCGATTGTCTTGACTTCAGTGAAGCCAGATGACCAAAGAAGACATCAGAGATTATTTTATAAACTTTTATGCAATCCTGGGCTAATAAAGAAATTCATCTTTACACCAGTGGTAAAATGAAACCAGAACAATATATAAAAAAGAATTTAGCTTTTCCCTCTGAGAATTAAAACAAAGTATAAAAGAACACTTAATAAGTAAAGTGAGTACAAATATAAGTGAGTGAATTAAAGACAGAGTATTCTGCTGAATTAAAGACAAAGTATTCTGCTTCCTGTGTAAGTAGTATGACTGAAAGACTATTCCTTTTGTATTGCTCAACTATATTTGTTTATCTCTAAAATATTAACTGGTAGGGCCAGCCAAATAGCTCAAAGGATTAAAGCCTCTGAAAGCAGGCACAGGGGCAAGGAGTCAATCCCCAGGCCTGCGGTGCCAGCCCTGCCCCCAGGGCATGCTGAGACAGCGATTGAGACTGGGTGTTGTGGCACATGCCCATAATCCCAGCTCTTGGGTGGCTGTAAATAGGTGAATCACTACAAATCAGATCTCGTAGTGAGACCCTGAACATCCGGTAGACCCTTCCATAAAATGCAAAAAAGAAATTAACTGGTGATTTATTAGAGATTTACTATTAAGTTAGTTCTCTCAAGTTAATGTATAATTTCTTAATTAGAAATTGTGACAATATTTTAACTGAATGTGAACTCATAATTTCTGTCATCTTTGTACTAATGCACAACAAAGTTCTGTGAAAGTTTTTAAATATTTTATTATTCCAATTTTCCCATACACTTAATGAAAAAGTTCAATTTAAAATTATATATATATATTTTTTTTTCTGTATTTTAGGGAAGGGTCTACTATTTGGCCAGCCCTCAAAATTATATATCTTGATTCCCAGCACCACATGCTGGGCTGGCCCATCCCTGGATACTCTGAGAGGGCCACGGAGACTGAGGGGTAGTAGCGCATGCCTGTAATCCCAGTCCTGGGGAGGTTAACAAAATACAAAAGAGGATCACCATGAGTCCGAGCAGTGAAACCCTGTTACATTTGGTTTGGTTTGGTTCTCATGCAAATTTTGTTTGCATCCAGGACCTTGGGGAGAGCCGAATTCATGAACCAAAGTACCACTGGTCACATGTTATTAAGCATCCAAATACTTGCAAATGCATGGTACAGATGAAGAGAAATTTGGAAATTTGGAGATATATTTTTCACAGAGCATCAATTTCTATCATTATTCTTAAGCAACAAAGTCCTATTTTATTTTTATTTATTTTATGTGTTTAGTACAGGTTCTCACTACACAGAACTGACTTATCGTGATCCTCCTGTTTTCAGCCTCCCCAGCACTGGGATTACAGGCATGTACCACAATGCCCAGTCTCAGTTGCCATCTCAGCACGCCTGGGGTCAGGGCCAGTGCTGCATGTGGTGCTGAGGATTGAACCTCAGTCCCTGCGCTTCCCTAAGCAGGTACAAATTCTATTTTAACCTCCATTTCTCAGGTACCAATGCAATTGTTAGGTTTTCCTGTGTCCTAAACTATTGCATTCACAATAGGATTTTATGAGTTGTAACTTGATCTTTCCTCAGTTGAAAATTATATGGAGATATACAGAAAATCACATATCAGGTAAAAAAAAAAAGATGGCCTGAAGCCAATTCTGATGAATGTGATTATTTTACTCCAATTGTCACTTTGATGTTAATATTATGAAATTACTTCATATATAATGTCTGGCTTCTACCACCCATATAATATGATTTGACTCATATATCCCTGCAAATTACTATTCCTCTTTGATTTTTGTTTTTGCTGGATTAATGTGAATAGAACAATGAGAAGAGTTAAGCATAATCGAGGAATGATTGCTAACTTTGCTTCATTTTTCTCTTGCCCAAATTTAAAGCGTATCTACTTTTAAAGGCTAAAAGTAAATAAGGTATAGGTAAAATTTCAGAATCTTGAATATCCATTTCTATGTCTGTAAATAAACACAAACCATTTACTGAAGAAAATTTATCTCTGAAACAGTTAATCACTATTAGTGCTAATCATGTGTAGAGTTATCATATACACAATTATTCAAGTTTATTAGGTCTCTAGTATACATCTAATTATAGCTATATATAAACGTACATAGAGGGCTGGAGAGATGGCTCAGTGGTCTAAAGCACCTACTTAGAACAAGCTTAGCAAAAGCATCAGGGACCGCGGTTCAATGCCCCAGCACCACAT
>NW_004524601.1:14831804-14851343 GCF_000260255.1 Octodon degus
CTCTCTCTCTCTCTCTCTCTCTCTCTCTCTCTCTCTCTCTCTCCCTAATAAATAAAAAAAAATTAAAAAAAAAAAAGTGAGCCACAGGATCAGGGTGTTGCCTGGGAATGAGAATATGCAGTGGAAACTAAAAATCAAAGGGGACAGATGACTGCAGGCAGGGCCAGCAAGAGTAACTGGGAACACGATGATGCAGAGATGGGAAAGCAACCCAGAAAATACTTTTAATTTTTTTTTTTTTTTTTTTTTTTTTTTTTTGCGGAACCGGGCCCTTTCGCTTGCCAGGGAAGCACTTATTCCACTGAGCCATCTCCCCGGCCCAATATTTTTCTTAAACCTCAATGAATTGATAGACTCTCGATCTATGTTGCACAGCATGAGAGCAACCTTAGAGAGTTGCTCAGAGATGTAACTACACTCCTGGAAAGCTCCCCTGAGAAAGATGAGGAATTGAAACCTGTTGAGTGAAATAAGAAATCACGAGTCTGAGTGTGAAACAAAAAATCACAAAAAATAATTGAATGGACCGCTTCATGATGGATAATATTTTCATGCTTTCCAAAATCTTTTTTCCAAAATTGCTAAGAAATAAAAGGGCCATGAAGTGATTAAAATGAAGTATATCAGGATAGAGACAAATCAGAATTATCTATCTGTTAATAAAGACCAGTGTAAAGAGCATACTGAACTTTTAACCTATTTTAAATATTTTTCCAGTGTTTTAATATGCATGACTTGAATTTAACTTGAGATCAAATCCCTGAAAAACCTAATTGGGAGACAGTCTATGGAATGCCTAACTTGAGATATTTAAGATCATGAAGGTTAGTATTCTATGTTTTAACTTGATCTCATTTCTAATAATACAAATGTTTATGGAGAGTTCTACATAAATATATGAATATTTAAGAATAGTGAAAACATTTAAGAATTTTGTCACTTATTTTAGCCTATAAAAAGTCCTGATTAACATAAAACAGGGAAACTATTTAAAACATAAAAGTTAATTAAATGATTTTCTGCAAGTGTACATCTGATTAAAATATTTTTGAATCAAATATGAGAAAAATTACAGTATGTAAGGTAGTACATTCTAAATTAAATATATTAGATTTATGCTCTTGAGTAAAGTCTGATTTTATGATTCTGTTAATAAATTGCTTATGTTATTACATATCACCTACTAGCTTCACAGCTTTCCCCATGTTTTAATAGCATAGACGCAACTTTTAAAAAATCTTGTAGTTGAAATAGTTTTGGACCAGCACAACGATTGTCACTGTACTAGGGAGATTTTCTGTATGTTCTTTATTTATACTATGTATGTATAACATCCCTTACTGCTACAGTACTACATTTTAGTAGCACATTATCAAAATGAGGGTTTTGTTTTGTTTTTGAGACAAGGACTCACTGTATAGCTCAGACTGGCTTTGACCTGAGGGTGTAGTCCACGCTGGCCCAAACTCACAGTGAGTGTCCTGCCTCAGTGTCCTCAGTAGTGGCATCTCAAGTGGGAGCCACCACGCTGGCAAAATGCAAAAATCAAGGTTGATATAAACCAAGGAAAGAAGCTACGATTTTCACGTGAAATTCATCAATTTTTCCATTAAAGTCTTTTTTTTTTTTTTCTGTTTCCGAATCCAGTGCAGGATCCGCATGAATTAGTTTTCATGACTCCCTCATCTCCCAACTCGTGACAGTCTCAGAGAATCCTGATGAAGGTGGTCCTCGCTCCCTGTGTATCAGGCCTTCATCACGTGTCTCCTCAGGCCCTGCCCTTTTGCCCACAGTTCTCTTACAAGTACCTCTGAAGCCATGGGGATCTATCTGGCTTTCTGATCATGTTTTTCGTCATTGTCCTTATTCCTGAGGTTGCTAGAAAACACAAAGGCCCTGTGAAATTTGTATTTCATGTGATCCATAGAAGAAAATGGATCTTGGTATACCCCAAATATTATAAACATCACTTACACTGAGATAGAATCTTTCATTAGAAATTAACTTACCAGAGCATCTTGTGATTTCTTTGTTTAATATGGCAGCTCTTGGCTCCACCATGTTGTCCAAGTGCTTCAGTAGTGCTATGCTTAGTTGACTTTCTCCCACAAACTAAACCAGGGGAAACTGAGAGGTCAGCATATGGAATCTCACCACATTCCTGTAGTAGTTGCTTTTCACCTTGGGTTTGATACAGTGATCTTTCCATGTTCTCGGTCTTTCCTATGAGCCCTTGGTAGCTTTGTGCAGAAAAAGTCTGCGAAATGATGCACAGTTCTCTACTTTCAGTCCTTCCAGAGTTCCTCCTCTTTTCCCTGTGCCCATCCTGCCAAACCCCCACTATGCCACCAATCAAGCCAATCTGAAAACCTTACGCATTTGCCTTCATTTTCTACCTTTCTATAGATATCTGCCTTGTTTAGACTTTGGACCACTGCATGGACCTGTAAATTCACCATTACTTTTCTGTATTATTTTTGGATAAAATAATTATAAAAATTTTGAGCAAACTAGTAGTCTCCAGTAGGTTAGTGATAATTGAAGGGGCGAGTGTGACTATGGCTATAACAAGTGAACAGGAGGCTCCCTGCAGTGAAGGAAGAATGGACTCTACTAAAGTTGATACTGTGATTTAGGGATTGCACTATGGTTTGTCTATGTTACCACTGAAGAGACTAGTTAAAGAATACTTAGATTCCCTCTCTCATTTCTTATAATCAGATATGAATTGCTAGTTGTTTCACTGTAAAATTTTAAGGAACATCTTTAGAAGCTAGTACAGCTTTTATTTCTAAATTCATATCTAAGTATATATGCCCTATCATAATACCAAGCTTAACTATTTGGATAATTCTTAAGAAAGGTAAAATAAAAATTCTAAGTTTAAGGTAATACGTACTACATGAAATGCTTTTGCGAACACTCCCCAAACTTAGAGTATTTATTAACTACATGAAAGGTTTCTACACAAAGTGTAGCTCTTAGGATAGGTTATGAAATCATTTCTGTGCTCCCTAGGTTTTATACTGAGTGTTTCAATACAGGCATACCCAACAAAAAGAAGTTACACTGAGCTTGGGTTGTATGGTGCCAAATGACTAAGACATTATTGAAAGACAAGTGTGCACACTCTTACAGGACAATGAGTAGTTTATTCCTACTTTAAAAAAATTTATTACCTGAACCTAAGCTGATATCAATGTATTCATATTGTAAATGTCTGGCACATCTTAGGCTGAATGTTTTTCTGGAGCTACAAAAAAAAACACAAGTGAAAAAGAAAAGTATATACCGTAAAATATTCCAGGCTACTCTGTTACCAAATTTCCTCAACTTTTTCTAGGCTCAGCATCATTAGGCATTTAAAGAGCATCCAGTATTTTGAGTTCAATCTATTGACAGCCATGAAACATAAAGAGAAATCACAATCCTGCCCAAACAGTTGAATAATGGTGTGTAGAAGCTATTAATTGAGAATGAACCCACTTGACGACTGTCTTGAACAACATATAAAGTTCTCTCTTAAAATCTGTAACTATCAACCTCCAAATACCTAAAAATTAATAGCTGTGAAATATAGTAAAAATAATGAAGGGCCCGGCTGCAGCACAGTGACAAATATAATATATTACTAAGCTAACTGTACGTCACTGGATTTTCTGATGTATTATTCTATCTTTTATATGCAGTAAGACATTGGCAGGGACAACGTACAGTGGTATAAAAGTGCATTGATTTCCTGTGATTTATAGCCAAGGAAGCACTGCTTCTGTTGTTCTCAAACGTAGATGCTACTACAAGGGCTTTGATGAACTATCTTGACAAGTGTTTGAAAATGCACCTCACCCAAATTGATGTCACGCTGACTAGTTCATTAGCCGAGGAGGAATTTCTTCAGGGAAAACAACTATGTACAATTTAGCTCTAGCCGACTTGACAACTACGTGTTTGTCTAGCAGACACAACTACCAACATAGAGAAAAAATTCAACTAGAAATATCTCAGGAAACAAGTAGAATTTGAATCAATTCTAACATAATGTAGGAGGATATTATGATGAAATAATTTGATTCATGACAGTCACCTCTGCTCATCTGATGTTGCAATTTAGGCAAGAAATGAAGCTTCGCTTTTTTCCCTTTGAGACACTGTTGATCTTATTTATTTATTTATTTATTTACTCATTTTTATTTTCTGGGAAAAAGTAAAATGAAATTTCATGATGTTATAATAGAATACCAACACATATCACATTGTGTATTGTTATCTCTAAAGTAGATATTCAGAGCACAGTGTGCAGGCATAAAATTGAGTGTCATACAATAGGGTAAATTTTCATTCTTTGTGGAAGCTAATGTTTCACTAAAGCTTTTCATTTTGAAATAATTGTAGACAAAATATTCCAAGGAGTCCTTAGTGCTTTTTCTTTATTCAGCAATATTTTTTCTACATCTTCTTTAAGTTTCTAATTTTAAGTTACACCATATGGAAGACCGTCCTACTTATTTCTAATTTTTTCTTTTTTATCATTTTGCTACTAGGGACTTCCCCAAGGGTGTTGCACAGAGCTACATTCTAGTGTCCTACCTATCTTTTAATTTTTACTGTATTTTAAATGTTTTTTACTTGAAGAACAAATTTTATTTTAAAAGTAGATCTCAGCAACAGTGAAATAACAAAAGCTAGTCATTATCATAGAAAAACAAAAGGTAAGAGGAGTTTGCCTTCCTTGCTTTTGGAAAATATAGAACTACCACTATAGTTTATTGCCAATTCTCACTTGTTTTTATTTGGATTATTCCTTTTATGGATTATTTGAAGATGGTGACTACTCTCATTTGTATATCACTTACATGTAATTGGGATTATGGTTGGCTTCACGTAAATACTTTTTTAAGGAATACAAAGAAAATTGTCCACTTGCTTATGTAAACATAATTAAGAAGACAAATTTATGTTCAGGAAATATATTTTAAAGAATTATAGGGGCCGGGAAGATGGCTCAGTACTATGGAGCCATCCTTGGCAGTAGAAGCACTTTCCGGGCAAGTGCAAGGGCCTGAGTTCAATCCCCTTTTCTAAAAAAAAAATTTCTCTGGGGGCCAGGGAGATAGCTTAGTAGAATAAGCACTTGCCTGGCAAGTGCAAGGCCTAGAGTTCAATCCTCAGTTCTGCAAAAAAAAAGAATTATAGCTTTCTTGTATTACTGTGTCTGTAGATTAAAAAAAAAATCTGTGATCAAAGTAGTACTATTCGAAAGCAACAAACTCTACTATGTACATACAGGGAACAGACATAACCATATTATTTCCAACCCAGACATTCAGTCATTAAACACCAAGATGTTTCTATCTTAACAAGGCCAAAGTAACTCGCACGCATTTTCTACAAATCTGAAAATGACCTAAATACTTCTAAAGAGCATGTACCAACACTTAATAAGAATAAAATATAGCTTTGTGATCGGCTTTTGGCTTGCAGAGAATTACAGATATCAGGAATTTTGCTCTGAAAGGATCATTTCTATTTGCTGTGCATTGTGGACAACTAATTTGATAAGTGTGGAAAACATTGTTTTCTACAATGCTGGTATGATCAAGCTTATAGAGAACATGCAGTATGGAGGAAATCAGATGAAGTGTGCATGATTAGCTTAGTTTGAAAAGAAGTGGGGGATGATGGGTAAACTGTGTGCTAACAACGGGGCCTTAACTGGTCTTGCAACCTCTGCTTTTAGATCTTTATGAAATACAGGTATACCAGACTTCATAGTGGTGAGAGCTTTTACTTTCTTTGTCTTGTATTCTTGCTATTTTAGCACCACCTGAACTTTTTGTTGAATACTTGATTGTTTTGCGCTTTTCAGCTAGAAAAAAACACATGTAAGGGCTAGGGAGATAGCTCAGTGACATAAATTCTTGCCTGGCAAGCTCAAGGTCTGGAGTTCAATCCCTGGTACTGCATGCAGGTGTCCTTGGAATCCTGGGCATGGTGGTGTTTGCCTGTAATCCCAGAGTGGAGGAGGCTGAGACAGCGGGCTCACTACTAATCAAACCCACGTGGCAAGACTCTGTATCAATAAAATAAAATATAATGAAGTGGAGTGATGAAAAAGAAAACCACTTTCAAATTACTATTGTCATTGCTTTACTTTTATTTTTGAGAGTCTCACTAAGTCACTAAGTTGCCCAGCCTGTGCTGTCTTGTGATCCTCCTGCCTCAGCCTTCCATAGTGTTGGGACTTTACCTTTACACAGAATTTGTGGATGATTGTGAACATTTTTATGATATAATATCAGTGAATAAGTTTTGAAACCGTCTTACTGAGAGCCATATGGAACAAGAAAGGTGTATGTGAGCTAAATACACAAGTCGCTTCCACATCATGAGTACAGCTACTGTGTAATGAGAAATATTTTAATGTTTGCCTTTCAATATCAATTCCAAATTATTTTAAAACTTAATGATCAAAACTTTAAAAGTAAATTATGTTATAGTCTTAAAATCTTCCCAGTCAGCTTTTTATGTATAATTCAAGATTTTTGTTATACGCATGCAAAATTCATATTATTTATTTTAACTTCATTGCACTGAAAATTAAAGAAGCCTCACTAGAGTCATTTAAGAGGGCATGTATTTTTAATAGTAAAACATTAGCCAACTAACAATGGCAGTGATACTAAAGAAATATGCCTAGAAGGATGGTATGACTTTTAATAGAAGGTATATCCCTGATATATTAAATTCATTTAAATCATAATGATTATGAAGTGTTGATATTGTGGTCATATGGAAAGATGTACCGGTAATAATATAAGCAAAACATTGTGACCAGAATTTACACATGAAACATAATATAAGACTTCAAAATAATTTCATTAAAAAAAACATGCTGTTCAGGCATTTTACAAAAAAAAATCTCAACATGATTGAAAATTTACAAATAAATAAACAAAATGTAGTTCTTTTAATGAGAAACTTGAAAGGTGCTGTTCTTGGTTATTACATTGCAGTGGGGTTGAAAGGGACTTTAGAGATTGCATGGGGTTGTTTGGTGGGATCAAGACTGCACTACGAAAACTTAAGTGGGGTGAGGAAACTACACAGTACGTAGGCAGAGCAAGGTGGACTTTAGCTTGAAAAGACACCATGATACACTATGAGCTGCCTTCAAAGAATTACAATGTTTCATATAAGAAATTAGCAAAAACCCTGTGAGTACTACATCACTGACTACTGTATGCTCTCAGAGATATATTTTAAATCATGAAATAAGGGCTCAGAAAATTACTGGAATAGAGAGTTATGAGGAGGCGGGAGTAAAGGAATGACAAACTATAAGGAATGGTTTTGTAGGAGCTCTTTAATCTCTTTTCGTTATCAAATGTTATAATATTTCTCCATATATTGTAGCTGTGCTTCTAAAATTTTTATGACTGGTCCACTGATTATATTTCTTTAAATTTGCAGAGTTTATTTAAAGTTAGTATTTTCTTCTTGAACATAAAAACAGTAAGATTGTATTGCATCATAATTTGCTGGCTGTCTATGCTTTCTCCTGCATTTGATACACATGACACACATGTACATATACTTGGACATGTGCTGTACTATAAGTGCATATTCATACTTGTTTCCTTAGGAAATAACAGACTCTTCATTGAAAGACTATGAAAGAATAGTAGAATTGAAAAATATATTAATCTATATGTTAAAGTCCTCTTTGTCTTTACATTTTAAGATGGAAAATTTAATGTGTGGGGTTCTTGAATCTATCAATGTAGTTCTTTTATTACACTTGAAATTTTATCTCTATTTCTTTTTCTTTTCTGCCAGAATTGATTTTTGTTCTCTTATTACGGAATTCTAGTTCCAATTTCTTTACCTTGATTTAAGTCTTTTTTTTTCTTTTTGATGACCAATAAAAACTGTCTAATAACTAGTCCTATATTTGTTTTCTATGTCCTCCCTATATAAATTTGGAGAAAAAAAGTATGAAAAGACCAGTATGACCAAATATTTTGATGTCACTGACAAAGCAGTAACTACATACTTCTTGTGTCTCTTGACTATATAGAAAATATCAGTCCAGGGATCCTCTTAATGTTTTGTAATTATTCTCTTCACATGTAGCCATTTTCTATGTATCCAGCCTTTCCTAACAGAAATATAGTCTATTAATGTCCTCAAGTAATAACGCAAATCACCTGTGTTGGGGTTTTATGAGTATAATTTAAGTATCCTTAATCGTGCTAAGCAGATTTATGCAAAGCTCGGGCTAGGCCATCTCACCTCTCAAACGTGCTTTCTGCACGTTCTGTTAATCAAGCTCCCTGGCCAGAGGGACGGGCATGACCGCACGGGAACGCACGGCCAGGGGTCCCGAAGGACACCACGAACCCACGTCTCTGACTAACTGCGCCTGCCCGGCCTTTGGAAGCCCTTCCAGGCCCTTCTCATGCTTCAGCCTTCTCAGTGCTGAACAGTGGACACTTAACAGGAGGTGTGTGTGCCCAGCATTCTCCTCATAACACGGCAATGCATAACCTTTATAGAAAAAAGCATAAAGCGGAACATTAATATATGTACTGTCTACGTGTAGAGTTTGTGTTTGTTTGTCTGGAGTGTTTCTACTTTCTGGCCAGTGCATTTCAAAACAGGTGGTGCATCTACCTTCTTGTGAGCTATAAACCATCTACTTCTTCCCTTTTCCTTTCCACAAATGTGTTCTTCTAGATGACATACAACCCCTGCAATTCCTTTTTTGTTTTGATGGAACCGGGGATTGAACTCAGGCCCTTGCGCTTGCCAGGGAAGCATTTATTCCACTGACCCATTTCCCTGGCCCCACCTCCTGCAATTTCTTTTCATTTTATCCTCTGAAACAATCATTTTGGATAGTTTACTTTTAAACGAAGTTTTAAACCTGAACCCATTGTAAGAAATTTTGCAGCACAAACACTGACATTACTGGAGAAAAGCTGGCTATCAGAAATTTACTTTAAACACCACAATCCTATTTTTCTGGATATGTATGGCTTACTCAAAGATATACCAATTTGATAACACATAGATTATATAAAATGTATTTAGAAAAATACTGTTCAACAGTAATTGTTAAATTATTTTACTGAATGTTCAGTTCATTACTTTCCTTAATTGAAAATTACTGGCCAGTTGACAGGTCAGTTGAGTTAACATACTGTATTTTTGTCATTTTCAAATGGTGTCTTGATTTTTTTAGCAGTGAATTAATCTTAAACACATTGTGTTTTACATGCTCCTGCTTATTTATCTGAATTTACTAAAATATTCACCCTAGTTTGTATTCTTTACCTTTATTGCATGTATTTTATTATCTTTCATATCTTCTGATTTTCTGGGATCAATATATCTGCTTCCTTAGTTCATTGTGCGCTGGCACCAATTCCAATGACTTCTCCATTGCGGATCCTTTAAATGCTCAACATATGAATTTTGTCCATTCTTGCATTTAGATATATTGAATTAGCATTAAGCTTAAAAAGATATCAAGAATATTTCAAAAAATTCTCATATATTTTCAAATAAACTTTAGTATTTTGAGTAACATTTACATTGATCATTTATTCCTTTTTAAAAATGTATTTGGTTGTTGCTGGGTCTCAGTCTGCAGCTTGGATTCATAGTGATTCTTCTGCTTTCAGCTTCCTCATCACTGGGATTACAGGCGGGCACCGCTATGCCCGGACTCTGGCAGGCTCAGCCTAGAGGAATTATTTCCAAAAAATTGAAGAGTAATTTGCAGATTTGAGGAATCTTTCTATTAAATTTTTCTAAGTAAGCAACCAGAAAAGGCATACATCTCAATAATGTATTGAGATACAGCGTAATCCTGCGATCTGTGCTGTCAGACTTCAGTCATGTACGGACCAGTCAGCAACCAGAATGACCAGAGCAGTGCTTTGAGTGTGTTGTTCTCTCAGAGTGAGGTTTATAGGAGCTGTCTGGTCCTGGCAAACTCCTTACCAAAGGCCCAAAAGGGCTCTTTTGCCCCTGAAATGGGGGACGTAAATCTGCATTTCTGAAACTTTTGGAAGAAGTTCATATAGATATGGGTTGTATGTGTGTGCAAGGGTGTTTGCAGGTTTAGCTGGATTCTTAGTTACATTGTTTGGAGCTACCCACAAGCTGTTCTTGTAAGGTTATGTTTTCTTAAAATTTTCACCACTTTGTGGCCTATATGTTGTATAATTTTTTCAATTTTAAGTTATTTCTGTTACAAATGCAAGCTGTTGGTGCTTCTAGCAATTAAGGGTATATTCAGGCATACTTAAGGATGATTTTTTTGGAGCATGACCCTACAAACTTCTGTTTCTCCTTTAGCGTGGGTAGGGAATGCCTTGATCTAACCTGAATAGATGAACTTAAGCACAAACAGATATTTATTGGCCTTTGGAAGACTTTACTTTAGTGAAATTTATCCATATATCAGGTTCAGGGCAGGGTCAGTGACATAAACACTGATACCTGAACTGGCTGAAGGGGTAAGGTGCCACCACTTCAGCTTGAGCTTACAGAACCTACAGTGCGGGTACTTAATTGTTAAGATATATTTTCTGGGAGTACAGGGTGAAAGTATTCTATTGAATGCAGCAGCTTCAAGAAATTTCTAGAATTTCTTTTCTGTAACTGTTTTATCCAGGTATTGCAGCAGGGCTTTTTATGTCTTTTGAACAGGCAGCTAGGGTGTTATTAATCAGAAATGCACTGATATTTTGTGCTGGTAAAGCAGTGAGGTTAATTGTGAGGGCTATATTAAAGACAGCTAAGTTTTTGAGCCTTTGAGAGGTTGAGTTCAGGCCAGTTAGCCTTTGCATTCAGAACTGGGCTCTTTTTATTTAAAGGTAAAGAAGCACTGGATGACAAGAGTCAACCAAAGGCAAAAGAGGCATTGTGTAGGTCTAGGGAGCTGTACCAGCGGACTGTGGTAGGAAGACTGAGGCACCATACATAGAGGGCAACTGGAGAGTCATTGAAAGCCTGGAGGTTTTGAGCTGTCTTCACAGGCAGGAGAGGAACATTTCAAGGTGGTTCACAGTTTTCTGGATCATGAACTTCCATGGGCATCTGAGGAGTAGTTGGAACATGTTTGGTGGTAAGGCTTAGTGAAGAGTTTTCATTCGTGTCACTGGGACTATTCTCACAATTTTGGGATTGCATGTATCTGTCTTAGACTGATGAAGCATTATATTCCTTTCAGAGAAAGTGTGGAGTTAAGTAAGGGTGAGGCTGACTAGTGTAGTGAGAGGAATTTTTGTTTGGAGAGATTTTCTTCCAGGCTGCAAGTTCATGCCTAGCAGGAGGCGTGAGAGGCAAGAGTCTCAGTTGTCCCAGTGATGGTAACTTTTTGACAGAGGGAAATTTTGAAAGCAGAGAGTTTTATTTCATTGTTTTCTAAGAAAATCCACGTTTGCTCCCAAATTTTGCAATGATCCAGGATTTCTTGGCCTAATATGATAGAACTCTGTCTGTCTTATTAATCTAGGCCTGATAGGGAGAGGAGAGACCTCAGGTTGAGGTGAGCCTGGGTAGTCAGATTTCACTGTATCTTGCAGAGAGAGTAGGCATTTATTTTTTTGTGTTTCCCTAGCCCTTCGAATTCATAGCCAGAGGGTATGGTCATCTACTTGACTGGATTTGTTTTATAGACATTTGTTGTTGTTGTTTTTAGTCAGGTTTCTGTCTAACAGTGTTTGATGGACTTTTGACTAGACTAGGGTGCTTTGTTTAAATGCAGTGGTAAACCACTTTTCAGGCATGACAGTTATCTTTTTTTTAATTAAAATGCGTACTTTTGTGGGCCAGGGAGATGGCTCAGTGGAATAAGCACTTGCCTGGCAAGCGCAAGGGCCTGAGTTAAATTCCCGGTTCCACCAAAAAAAAAAAAAAAAATAATAATAATAATAATAATAATAATAATGAAATGTGTCCTTTTTGTGTTGAATAGAATTAGAATTGTTGGCAGTCATTTCAGGTGAGCATTAGGTGATGCTATCTGAGAAGGATAGATTGTAAGCAGAGACCTTGAGGGGGTGACCTCTGTGACCCAGTGCAGGCAATGGCCAGCTGGATTGGGTTCAACTTGCTGGAAGTAGATGAGTTGGGAACAGGGTGGGGGTTGAAGCTATCAAGGTTGGCAGCAACTATGGTGGCCAACAAGGGTGTCAAGGCAGAATTCTGAGGAAGAATTTTTTTTTTCCATATGATGCATGCAGCAGCAGCTTGATTTCATTTTAACTCATCAGGGACTGCTGGTTTGGCTAATCAGTTCCCATTTTTGAGCCCCCATGTGTGTTTGCGTGCCGCTGAACAATAGTGCAAAAGACAAAGGGTGGGTGTCCTTCAGAAAGAGACCATTCAGATGACCATCTGGCTGTGCCTTCTGTGGGGACTTGGGGTTGACTTAGCTCAGGAGGAGGTGAGGCCTCTATTGTGTCATATATCAATCACCATGGAGCTGCAGGTGAGGGCCCGATCAGCCACCACAACCAGTGCTTACCAGTCTTGGGGCATGGACAGAGCAGCCTGTAGCTTATGGTGTCTGGTCCACTCACACTTTCATTCAGCAGGTGTTCAGAGGCTAAACATCCTGAAATCCTTTCCTTCTAAGGTGGTCCTGACTAATCAGAGGTAATCAATCTCTCTTGCTGGAGTAGAGTAGGACTGACATACTAACTGTTGTGACCCCCAGGCGTCCTACCAGAATTAGGCAGGCAGTTGTGCAGACAGATAGACTGTGTACTCCTCCCTCTGGGGTCCACCCCATCAAGCATGTAAACTGCTTGATCAGGGAGACAGGAATCCTCTTCCAGACCTCTGAGGGGACTTGAGAAAACTTAAGGACATGTCTTCCCAATAGGATCTGAAGATGTCTTTGCTTTAACATCAAGGGCCATGACTAGCAATCAGAGTTACAACAGAGTAACTTCAACACAGTTGGTCATCCCAGAAGACACAACAGGTACAATGGCAAGTCAAAGAACCAAAACCACACCAAGGATTTGGAGGCAGATTTATTTAACATTGACAAGGAATCAATTATACTTTAAAATGTCAGGACTTGAGGTGTAAGTAAGAGACAGAGTGCTTGGATGTCGTTGATTAGCTCTTACAATATGTATCATAGTGACCAGCTATGCATCTCAGTGACTGGCCCTTTTTAGGGGACAGCAGTAACGAACTATAACACGAACTATTACCTAGCCAACCAAAACAGTGAAGTATACTTGCTGGGGGGCCATTTTTTGTTACAGGATAAAGTACATTATCATACATAAATAGTACATAAAAGTCAAAATTAGGAATATAAGTTAAATGTAAGTTGAAAGTTTCATTCTTGTAGAATATTAAGCTGAGCAGTGAATTAAAATGTTTGTTTCAAAGTTTATGAATTAATAGAATTTTCACAAACATGAAATTTAAGATTATAAATCAAGAAGACAATTGAAGGGCCAGCGAGATAGCTCAGCTGACTGAGAGCCTGCTTAGGCAAGTGCAGGGACTGGGGTTCAATCCCTGCATCACATGTTGCACAGTCTCCACTGAGACTGGGTGTGGTGGCACATGCGTGTAATCCCAATGCTGGGAAGGCTTAGACAGGATGATCACTAAAAGTCCGAGCTGTGTAGTAAGACCCTGTACCAAATACATAAAAAAGACAACTCAATAACAAAACCTAACATAAAGATGCTACAAAATAAAAATTTAGCATTCCCTTAGAAAAGGTACAACAGGGCCGGGGAGATGGCTCAGTGGAATAAGCGCTTCCCTGCCAAGCACAAGGGCCTGAGTTCAATCCCCGGTTCCGCCAAAAAAAAAAAAAAAAAGAAAAAGAAAAGGTACAACAATGCCAATCCAATTACGGTTCTGTTGTTAGTCTTATACAGAGTAACAGAGTGAAATACTTCTTCCTTCGAGTCAACTCTTTGTTTTGTCTTGTTTTTGCTTGAGACAGTCTCACAGTAGTTAAGACTGGTCTGGATCTCATAGTGTAGCCCAGATTGGCTTCAAACTCATAGAGATCCTCCTGCCTCAGCCTCCTGAGTTCTGGGATTATAAGCATGCAGCACCATGCAAGAGTGTGATTCAGCTCTAACACTAGCAGTTTAGCTATCACAGTGAGGGAAATCCTGAGGTGTACATGGAAGACAAATTTTGTGATCATCGCAGTGAATAAAACTAGAAGAAATATTATAGTGGCAGTAGTATTTTTAAAAAGACTTAAATTGTGTTGCAGTTTATAAAAACCTCAAAAATCACACTGTGATGTATTTTTCCTTTTTCTCAAGATTATTTACTAGGCAAACAATCACAGATTTTTGGTTTTAACATATGAAGAATTTCTAAGTTTGGGGACTGGGAGATAAATAGATTAAATTGTTTATAATGCACCGTCATGCAAGGATTATTGTTGCTGATTCAGTTTACAAGGTACTATTCAAAAATCAATACAAGAGGGAAAACAAATTGAACCTGTACTGAGATATGAGGGATTCCAGTACTGCTTCTCTTAAGCTGTAGCTCTGTAGGCATCACACAAAATGAAACGCATGATCAGCTTTCACTTGCCTTCATTAATCATAAACTGCAGGCAGATTCTCAGCTTGCAAATTGAGGTCCTTTGTTGTGGCTTCACCATAATGATTACTGTCACTTATCCCCTTCTGGGTTTAACATTTTCAGCAGCTATGCAGCACAGATGGTAGAAACCCCTTGTAGACATGTGATCAGCAAATATGAACACGCTGTATTCAAAACACTGCATAAAGGAACACACTGAGTTACTCCTTAGCCTAGACAATCAATCAAAATGTTATGGTGCAGGGCCCAGGGAGATAGCTCAGTAGAATAACCACTTGCCTGGCAAGCGCAAGGTCCTGAGTTCAATCCCCTGTACTACAAAAAGAAAAATGTTATGGTGCAAATATACACATACACCAAAGCAGCCAAAAATGTGTTTCTTCACTGAGATCACTCTCTATGTGTGAACTGCCAAACTGAGTTATCAGTATCTAGTTAAGTGCTTAGGTTAGACAAAGACATATACAATCATCTCTATATACCAGTTAAAGCTAAGATTAATACACTTAATTCACAGCTGAGGAGATAGCTCGGTGGTTTAAGCACCTGTTCTGCAAGTGCAAGGAACTGGGTTTGGTCCCCTCTACTACATGCTCTCTTGTCCCCCTGAGAGCCACCCACCCAGACAGGATGTGGTGATACATGCTTTTAACCCAATGCTGGGGAGGCTGAGACAGGAGGATCACTTCTGTGTAGTGAGTCCTAACTGTGTAGAGAGGCCCTGTACCAAATAAATAGAGAAATAAACATTAAATTTTTTTAAATAACCTAAATTCACATCACCCACAAAAATAAGCTTGGTGATAAAACATTTTGAAAGATTTCACTACTTTAAATATTATCTTTATATCTATGAAGCTGTGTTGATATATATAAAATACAGTTTTCAACCTGTAAAAATATTTTCATGTTTTAATTCTATAAAAATGTAAAAGTTGTAATTGTATTTGCAATTCTAGTTCTGTAAAATGCCATGAAAGTAAGAAAGAAAATGATTTATATACAAAAAATTTTTTCATATATATTTAAATTTCTAACTTGAATATATGTAAGTTTTTCTACCTTTGGTGGAAGGAAAGTACTACAAAGCCTTAAAACCAATTCTGAGATTGCTACTTGTAAAAAATGTTGAAGGACATGTAGAAGAATAATTATAAAACTTATTTTTTAAAAAATAAATTTTAGGGGCCGAGGAGATAGCTCAGTAGAATAAGCACTTGCCAGGCAAGTGCAAGGACCTGAGTTCAATCCCTGGTTCCACTAAAAAAATAAAAATAAAAGGTAAATTTTATTTCTATATTGATATACGATAACTAATTTACATAAGGGGTAAAGTGTGATTACTATAATTCATGTATGTATCAAAATATTTTTGAAAATCATCACCTCATCAACATGATATTTTTGTGGTAGGAAGGATAAAATCTATTCTACTAGCACTTTGAAATACATAGTATTTCAAACTAATCACCACACGGTGGAAGTAATCATTCAACCCCACCCATCCCACAGAGGCTCTTCATCAACATCTCTCCTTCCTATAGCTGTTCTAATAGGTTATCAACCCAACTGTTAAAATCACACTTCATTTTTTCTCATTAAAAAGACTATTGAATGGAGGGAGAGTACTTCAGTGTCTTTCTACAACCAGCAAGATGGGATATAGAGTGTTACTTTGCAAGTACTGTTATTTCATGAGGTTAATCGGACTAGTAATTATAGCATGTTTGATGTACAACAAACACAAATTTCCTTAATCAGTTAAAAATCATAGCATATCTGTTGTTATGTAGTGCTTCCGCAAGGTGGATAGCCTGCCTCTGAATTAGCTGTTCATCTCACTAAGATAAAGGTCCTTATATCCATCTCTGTTCTACTGATTTAGAGTATATGAAAATAGGCTTGAGAAACTATCATACAAATATAATCCTAAGATGAGTTTTAGGAATACTAAATTTTAACAACTGAGTGACATGGTATCATTATTTAACTGCACTTTAGTCTTCTTTTATAAGTTCTGCTGATTCTTATTAATCAAGGTAGTTAGTTTCTGCAAAGTCATGGTGGAAACTGACTTAGCCAAAACTGAACACCATTGCTTCAGGGTGAAGCGGGAGGTTAGAATTCTATGATTCTTGTGTCCCTCTCTTGTCAGATGAAGTCAATCGGCTTCCAGGAGTACTCACCAGTGTCCTTGTAAAACAAGCCAGCCTCACAACATCAAGGCTGCACTTCATGTCATCCTTTGACTGAATAAACTGGGCAGATATTTTAAAGATCTCTCCACAGCCTCCTGACCTGCACTGTGTCCCGTGCTTGCAAGTCTAACATTTTCACACAGCATTGCCTTTGAGACGTGTGAGTCAGGCAGCACTAGTCGAGAAAGGTTTGACATTTTTCTGACCCAGCTTAAAATAATTGTAAATTCCTTTGGCTTTGAGCTTCACAGCCTTGCTTTTTAATCAGTCGTTTTATCATGAGCCCACAGAGTTAGCTCTATTTCTGATTTGCTGTAGCTGCTTCATGTACTCTGGTTGATACTTTAGTACTTCCCTTAGTCACTTGAGGAAAACAGATAAATTTGTACTTCTTTCTCAATGTACCATATTGTTGACTCATTAACATTGAACTTGGGACTTGCAGCACTACAATCATGCCCACATGAGTGTAAATTTTTTGACTGTATAGGGTACTTCAGAGGCTTCTGTTGGCTAAGAAGAGCAGACAGCACTTTCTCTTTTTCTTGGGATCACTTTAAATAGCAAACTCATCAACAAAAAGTACAAACATGCATAAAGCATGGCCCTGTGTCCACTGAGTAGATACTTGCTCAGTGGAATCATATAGGTGTCTGAGCACTTTGTTTAGTCGCAGACAAGGATGTGTGCATTGAACAGATTAATTTCACCCACTCCAACCCTTCCCCAAATGGAATGACACAGGATGTCTTCTTGTGTTTGGCGTCTTCGCCTCAAATTGATGCTCAAGAGCTACTTGTGTTAGTACATATACCAATAGTGTGCTTTCTTGTTGATTCCTCACCTTGTATCAATGTACTATTCATGATGGATTTTTAGGTCAAGACGATGTTTGGATTGCTGCCAGCTTTCTACATGTATTTTGTGAACCATGATTAGGTGTAAATATATGGCTGTACTGCTAGTCACTTTGAAAAGCAGTTGTGCCTGTATGCTTATTCCCTTTCTGGTAGTTTGTCTTCAGTACATGTAGGATCTTTACCTCTGCACACTAAAGGGAAGAGTAACAGGATAGGTAAAATATTGTTTTAAAATATGAACCGAGCTGCTAGTGGATCATTAAAAGATCTTTACAAGAATATGTCTACTGCTAGACATTTTAAGCCTTCATGTGTTCAGGTCAATGACACATAATGCATCAGAAGTTGTCAGAACTTCCTCAAGCTTCTGATTTTAGTCAATATCCTAACGAGCAGTTGACTTGGCACATTGTACATGAAATTCTTTACTGATGCTTCAAAGAGTATCTGTAGGATGGTTTGATGAATGGTCATGAGGATGTGTTTGCACATGAGGCATAACTTCTAACATTCTCCAGGTAAGATAACTATGGTTAACAACACTCAATGAATGATTAATGACACTTTACAGAAATATTCCAATATATCTGAAAATCTCTCTCCTTCATCTGTCTGTCTGTCTGTCTGTCTGTCTGTCCATCTGCTTCTCTCACTCTCTCTTTCTGTCTCTCTCTCTCTCTCAGCATCTGAGCAGAAAATATGCAGTGGCATGCCACACAAGTGCTTATATTTTACTTTAATGGAAAAACGTAAATTTACTTCTTTTTATTTTTGGTACTAATGAATGCTAGACATTTTTCCCAAGTGGGCTAAATTACCATATGCATAATGGGAAAACAAAACAGACATAAGTAGTGTTTTACAAGATTTATCTTTTTTTTGTTTGTATGTGACTATTTAGTGCAAATGGGACAGAAAACAGTCTAAGACAAAAGTGTTCTAAAGAGATTTTAATGTTTTCTTTATAAACAAAGCCAAATTACAAATGTTTGAGGATTTTAATATGTTAAACTGATTAAAATGCTTCACACAAGACTGGATTAATATGTAGGTTTTTAATATTTTTATACAGCAGTTAAAATAAATTTAGTGCAAATTGAGATATACCCAAATAAAAAGATATATTAAACAAATTTAAGCAACTCAGTATTAATATGATTAAAACAATATGACATTTTTTGTGTACGTTTATAAAAGAAATCATTTATGACACTAAATGATGTTTGTAGTGTTTCTAAGATCACACATTAGATAACACCCATGCATTACACAGCTATAAATGAAGTATTCTACGCTGGCAACATGTCTTTAATGTAATCCATCTTTTTCTCTGTATGTTTACTACCCTAATGTATTCAGCTCTCGTTAAGAAAAAAATTGTATTAATTTATACCTCTACTGTCAGTATGTGACAGTGCTGGGCATCCATACCTTCACTGATGCTTCATTGTACCTTGTTATGTTTATTTGTATTTTTTATGTTTATTGTAATTTTTCCCACAACAATAGGAAGATATTGCTTTCAAGATTTTGATTTTCATTTATCTGATGACTGACAATGCTGAACCTCTATTCATTTGTTTTTGGTTCTCTGAATAGTCCTTTTTGTTTGAAATGACCCTTTGTTTTTTCACAATGAAGGCAAAAGTTCTCTTTGCTGATAATTTTTTTTTCATTCTAAGGAGAAAAAAATAAAAATAACAATAAAGCAGTGTTTCAAAACTGGTTAGTAGAAGAGTAACAATAATTAATACACTATGTATTGTTATATTCATAAATTGTTCAGAATACAAGATATAGGGATGAAATAGTCTCCAAACAATATTCACACAAAATTTTCAATGAATTAAGATATACTA
>NW_004524601.1:14857948-14858908 GCF_000260255.1 Octodon degus
TCTGAAGAGTATGATGTTACTGTGGCTCAAATGGATGGCATTTCTGAATCTTGAATCATCAAACAAATCAACATTTCTTTCCCTTGAAAAATATGTGTAGATAGGTATGATCTAGGAAAACACTATTGTTATGTGGGTTTCATGCTAATAAATTTGTAGAACCAACATACTGTATGCCTCCCAGCTCTGTTCCAAATTTTGCTTGTACTGCATTAATTTACTGACTTTCACAAAATTATTTAAAAAGTCATGTTACCTCCCCAAGTTTACAGAAGAAACAGCCGAAGAACAATTAAAGTATCTTGATTAAAATCATAGAGTCCTTATATTACAACAATCAATACACATAGCCATAATAAACATGTTTGCCCATGTTCTACTCCTGTTCATCTTTTGTATACTTTACTAGATAGTACAGAGCTACAATAACATGCAGACATCGGTTTGCACAATGTGTGTGCACATTTTCTAAATTTGTTGCTGAAATACTCAAGGAAATAAATTTTAATTTCTTTTTGTTTTTCACTTATGTATTTGGTACAGGGTTTCACTCTGCAGCGCAGACTCTTAGTGATCCTCCTGTTTTCAGCCTTCCCAGCCCTGGGGTTACAGGCATGCGTCACCACACCACATCTCAGTGGCCAGCTCTGTGCTTCCGGGTGAGGCCTGGCAAGGCATGCAGTACCGGGGATGGAACCCAGGTCCATGTCCTTGCCTCAACAGGTACGTAGTCTATGGAGCTACCTAGCTGGCCCCAAGGAAATAAGCTTAATACTCAAAATAATATCTCAATTATAAATCCAGGAGAGAAGTGAGTGTCCTAGCACAACAGAACTGAGATAGATTTATGGTTTGAATATGAAGTATGAAAGTAAATGTGCTTTTCCAAAACATGCACAATCATTGAAACAATGATCACACTAATAGAGTGCTTATTATTATCATGAATTTTCTGAAAGA
>NW_004524601.1:14859568-14862414 GCF_000260255.1 Octodon degus
AAGTTGGTTGTGCTGATGATTGCGCCATTTTCAAATAAATTAAAGACCATGAAATTATGCACTTTAATGAAGTGAATTATATACGATGTGCATTATATGCATTAAAAAACTTTAAAGACTTTCCTTAATTCGTTACTCGAAGGGCCTGCATCATAGCTCAGCAGAGTAAGTGCCTGCTTAGGCAAGTTCAGGGACTGGGTTTAGATCCCCAGCACCAAATGCTGCACCGGCCTCACCCCCTGGGGTGTGCAGAGATGGTCACCATCACTGGGCCTGGTGGCCCACACCCATATTCCAGAGCTGCGGAGGCTGAAAACAAGAAGATCACTATGAGTCTGAGCTCCTTAGTGAGATGCTGTACCAAACACACATTTAAGAGTCACCTCACAGGAGCTCTTGCAAGATAAATTTCTAGGCAAAAAACACTGATGCTTCTGGTTTGTAACTGTAAATGACAGCACATATGTGAACTTTATCATGCTAAGTAGAGGGTAAGATATTTTGGAGCATGTTTAATTTTTTTATACATAGTTTGTTGTGAGGCAACCAATAGACCTAATAAGACAGTATAAGAAAATATTTATATTTGCCTTGTCTTCTGTATGTAGACAGAGGCATTTTATAGACACTTCTTCAAGCTATTCATGTATATAGTCATGACAAATAAAAATAGATATTGAGTATAAAAAGAAAGATTCCAAAAAAGAAAAATAAAAACAAGCACACTTTACCTCTGCCACATAGAAGTAACTTCATAAATGTTAGTATTTGAAAATAATTTTTAACATACAGCAATTTATAAAATTATATTTATACTTGGCATAATGCAAGTATGTTTTCAGATACATGCTAAAATTAGTTGAATTTCCTGAAAAAATTATCCAATGTAGTATTAATTTTGTTTAGGTCTTTTTGTTTGTTTGTTTGTGCCCCAGTAGGGGATATTGAGCTCAGGACCTTGCACTTGCCAGGCAAGGACTTATTCCACTGAGCTATCTCCCTGCCTCGTAGTTTAAATTTTGACTTGAAGAGAAATGTAGAGCAAAGAAACTGGTTGAATTCTGAAGAAAGCTGATAAATCAAAAGCTTAAGAGTTTGAGAAATACAATCAACAGTTTGATTAAGAAATGAGAGTTTGTTTCAATGTAAGGAAGGCTTTCCTCCATTTGCTAATTATATTATAACTGATCATCAGGTTTGGAAAAACTATACTTTCATTTGTCATCATATTTTTTCTATTTATCTCCTGAACTGTTGAGGAGTTTATCCTATCTTTGATTAAAAATCAAATATCTATACTATGATTACTGCTCTGCAGATATAGAATTAAATCAAGAAGTGAAGTTATCCAGTCAATTGTTATGGAATTAAATATACTGTTAATGCCCTTTTGCATTCTTCATTATCTTTAATAGGGTTTTTATTTTGGTAAATGAAAATCATTTGAACCAATTGAAATTTAAGTGTTATATCTCTTATCTTGATGAGCTAGATCATTATGGTATTGTTTTGCATAAAAGAAATAATTCTAAAGGTATATATTTATTTATAAACTAAAGTTAGTGAAAAATCAGCCATCTTCAGTTAAGATCTCCAGTAAGAATGGCAACAGTAAAGATTTAACACTTTCTTGTTCTATATGAGGAACAGGAGATCAGTGATATTTCTAAGCTAATTGATATTGTCATGATAATTTATTATCTGTTAAACAAAATTAATAATTAGTGTTTTATCCTACTCCTGAATGGTGACTGATTTGAATCTTTGCGCAGTGTAATTGTTTTCATTTAGATAATCATAAACTATTGAAAGCAATTTAAAAGAAAGAATAAAAAAATATAACCTTGGTTTCTACTTGTGCAGAACAAGTTGGCTGTCTTCAGGTGGTATTGAAATTCTCCAGATGTTTTTAATGAGAGCTATTAATTCTCTATCCTCAGCTGACATTAATTGTTCAACACAGCACACCAAGGGCATGCCCTCTGAGAATGAAGACTCAAAGGCTGCTATTGCAGTAATAGTTTTTTCTATTATGTAAAAAATCTTGAGGTATTGTGATAATTGTTTCTTTGAAAACAATTGAGTGTGTTTGAAGGGAAATTAACAGCTGGAAGGTCTACCTTTAGATAAGAAGAAAATTTAATCACTTCCATATCTCATAAAACATGTTGCACATGAAATTGTTCTTTACCAGTAAGCAAACAGATAATAACAAATGGAGTTTTGTGACTTCTAGGTAGGTGTCTCAGTTATTCTTCTTTCATTGCTGGGACAAATCCTGACACCTAAAATCAAGAAAGGAAAGTTTGATTTAGCTCACGTTACTGGAGGTTTCAGTCCATACTCAGCTGGTTCCAAGGCAAAGCAGCACACAGCAGAAAACAAACTTTCATGGCAGCGGCAAAGAGCAGAGAACAAAATGGAGAAGCAGCAGCAACAATATCTACAGAGAGAAAGTCTGTGTGTCTTAAGTCATATTCAGGCTCTCCTCACAAGGCTGGGGGAAGTACTCACACCGATAATCCCAGCAGTACTGAGATCCATAATCCAGTGGATCATGAGTTAATCCCAAACTCTAGAAGTCCCCGCCCCATGACTGCATGAGGATTTGGGGGGGTACACATGGACACAAACCATAAAAGTAGGGGGAAAAAGCACTAAAGTGTCTTTATTATTTTTTTGTATTTGGTACAGTGCCTTGCTATGCAGTTCGGATTTAGTGATTCTCCTGTCTCAGCCTTGAGCTTGCCAGGCAGGTGTTTAGACCGCTGTGCTAGCTCCCCAGCCCAAATGAAGTGTCTTTTTTTTTTTTTAACTGAAGTGTTTTGAAAGCTTCTGAAGTGTTC
>NW_004524601.1:14862514-14864420 GCF_000260255.1 Octodon degus
TGCTTCAATTTTATATTTACATTGCCATTTATTTTGCCTACTTCTCTTTTCTCATGTGCTTCATGCTCTGCTAACGCCATATTTACATTCTTATTTAGAATTACTTATTTCCATAATTTCCAGTAATTTATTTGCAATTTTTAGTTCTCTAAAGTCTTCTTTCATTCTGAAGTTGTTTTATTGTCACAAGTTGATAGAATAAGAGGATATCCACCCCCGTTTGAAAACTAGATGATTGGAATCTTTATGGGTTTTAGCATATTTCCAATTTGCCTTCCTGTCTTAGAACATAGTGGTTCAGTGAACTCAAAGAAAAGTCTAGGGGCTGGGGAGGTGGCTCGGTAGAATAAGCACTTCCCTGACAAGTGCAAGGGCCTGAGTTCAAGTCCTGGTTCCACCAAAAAAAAAAAAAAAGAGAGAGAGAAGTCAGGGTTTCTGTTATTGAGCCCAGGCTTTAGAGAAATGTTCCCAAAAAGGTGGTAAGAAGTTAATTGTGATAATTTTTCTCAGGTTTATTACTGGTATGCTATTGTCTTTAGTATTATTGAAGGTGAAGATATGAGTTGTCCATGAAAACCGTCAGGACAGAGACCAGAACCACAGAGAATTGATAAGAGAGTGTGAATATTCAATTATTGGGAACTTATGAAAAAATAAGCAGTCAGCATAATACACAGTTGTTAAGACCAAATAAATGTAGCTAAGCACCTGGAATATGTGTAAGTTCTCCACGAGAATGTTATCCCTCATGAGAAAGTCAATTTTAACATCAGAGTTAGGTATTGCAACCATAGACTAGAGAGAAATGTGTTGAGAATCTCAGTTCTGCCCAACCGCACAATTTTAGTCGTTTCTTAATAAGAATGCTGGTTTGAAATATCTGATAATCATACAAACCAGCTTTCTAAGGAGGATAAAATCTTCTTTTTAGCTGCTCTCCACTTAAACAATTTTATTTCTCTGAGTAAATTAAAACATCAGAGGACTACTTAAGTTTTAGTGGTATTACATTTTAGATAAGGTTTTATACAACTCCTTTTAATAAAATGAAAGTGAATTTTGAGATGAAACATTTCTGTTACCTTCCAGTGACAGAATTCTTCCAGGTGTTAAATTTAATGTAAGGGTTTTTAAATTTAGAAGGAATAAAACAATGGAGAATCAATCTAAAAATGAGTCTAGATTTGTCTAGCATAGACATTAAATTAGTAAACATGTTATTTTTCTTTGTTTTTCACTATCATGTTTTCTTTTTGAAACAGGTTTAGAATGTTTGAATGAATTCTGATTCTGTATTTTTACTTTTTATGTTCAAATTAATTTAGGTCCAACTTTAGAATATTTGCTAAGTCATAGCAAACTGTAATGCAGATTATAATAAGGGTAACATTGTAAAAAATAATCTGTTCTTCAAATTATTATTCCTCTCACACTGCCATTTATAAAGTGAATACACTTACCTTTATACATAAAATGAAGTATAAATTAAAAAGTGATTAAGTATGAGCCGCTTAAATAGTTTTATCTTAACAGCACTACAATTAAAACACTCATAAATACAGAATGGATTGAGTGGAGCAATGTGGCCTTGGCTGATTCCTCTTTTAATAATCACTACAAAGAATGGTTTGGAAGTAAGAAAATTGTTTCCGAAGATTCATTATATTCCTTGAACTTCTACTGCAATTTGAAGTTTTACAAAACTTGTTAACTTTTACAATGTGAAAGTTTCCTAAAACTATATATGTCTGCATTTCCTAGGCTTTGAAGAAGCAAAATCACTAGAAAGGATATTGTGTGTTTCTAGCCTGAAGGGAGGCCACAATCAGGAGCAATCTAATAATATAACTTATATTTGAGAGGTTAATTTTCTGGGAATATTTTGCAGACCTAAGATGTCTGGAGA
>NW_004524601.1:14864993-14867657 GCF_000260255.1 Octodon degus
TTCAGTGTATTTACCACCTAATAATTTCCCTTGTATGAGGTATCTTTTGAGATAGTTTTCCTGTGAAATTATTTTTAGTGTACATTTTGGTGAGGAATAAATTAATATTCATTAACACTATATCTGTAACATGCAATGCTATTCAATATGAATATTATAAAGCTGTTGTTTTTAATTTTAAAAAGTTGCCAGTGCAATACTGTCCAAATGTATGAGATGCACTGTGATGTCTCTACACATGCATGCATTGCCTAAAGATCAGTGTAATTAGTAAATCTGTCACTTTTCACATTTATCACTCATTATCACAGAAACATAAAAAAATCCTCTCCTCCAGCTGTTTGAAATATGCAGGGCATTATTGTTAGCCAGTTTATGAGCTAACTGTCCTGTTTTGACTGACCACCTTCCCTTTCCTTCTGTTCTTTCCAGACTCTGGCAATCACTCTCCTCCACTTGGCTGGTGTGAAATTAACTTTGGTTGATTTTGCCACTGAGTAAGATCCTATCGGATTGGTCTGTCTTTTCTTGGATTATATCACTTGACATAACAATTTCCAGGCTCACTCAGGTGGCCACAAATGACGAGGGTCGAGTAATATTGCAGTCACGGTTCATTTGTCCCCTAAGTCACTGATGAGCATTTGCATGGAATTCATGTACTGGCCGTCATTAGTGCTTCTGTCAGCACGCACATGCAGGTGGGTGTTACATACTGATTTCCCTTGCTTGGGCTCTGTATCTAATATTGTGAGTGCTTGCTCACATCGTAGTCCTATTTCTCATTTATTCAGGGACTTCTACATCATCTGTCACACTGGCCGTACTAATTGACCTTCCTATTCATACTTATCACTCCCTTGTCTCTACTTCCTCACCAGAATTTTATTTTTCTCTTTTAAAATAGCCATAATAACTAGATTAAGATGATATTTAGTTGTGGCTTTGACTTTCATATACCTGATGCCTACTGATGCTGATTAGTTTTAAGTATAGCTCTTGGTCAGTTGTATTTTCTTTTCGTTTAGTTCTTGTAGACAGAGTCTAGCCATGTTATACATGATTCCTTTGAAGTAATGGAAGGGATGCGCTTGAACCCATTCTGATAGGATGAACTGTGCCCTTTGCTGGGCAGAACTCTTCTTGCTTTACACAAATGTGTGCTAATTAGAAAATCCACTAGTGAGCATCTCTTTGCCATTCTGTCATATTTGCTCATGTATAAGTACACGTTCATTGCTCAGGATATACTAACCTCTATATAGTGGATAGAAAACAAATCAGAGAACTGTGAAATTCAAAGTCAAGCTTTTGTAAATGGGGTGGTGTTTGACGGGAGGAAAGAGAATGGGAAAGAAAAAGAAGTAAGATACACTATGTACAGATACATGATGAATATGATCATTATATATGGTAAACATATGCTAATAAAGAAAAGAAAGACAACCTTCTAAAGTCAAGCATGCTGGCCCAGGTTTGTAATTCTTCAAGCTTAATCTAGGCAATTTAATCCTGCCTTTATAAAAAAATGATACACAAACAAAAATTACTGAGTTTGAATGGGGTCATAGATAACTTTTGATCAGGAAGGTACCTTTGGAGTGTCAAAATTGTGCTAAGATATAAATCACAAAGGAAAATGAGCTTCCACCCAACAAAACTCAACATGCTCAGAGACAATGGAAGGAAAGCCAGTGCACAAGGAGCACAGCAACCAGGGCAGGTCCTAAGGAGGAGAGTCAGAGGAGAAAAATACAGGGTTCAGGCAGGGAGCTCTGTGCCCGCTGGTGTTTCCAAAGGAGGAGAGTCAGAGAAGAAAAATACAGGAGCCCGGCAGGGAGTTCTGTGCTTGCTGGAGTTTCCTACGTGAAATGTCTTTAGGCAGTGCAGTTTTCAATTTTAAGGTATCACTGTGGTGAACGTGTGAATACTAGACTAGAGGAGGCTACATCAAGAGTGTAAGGACCACTGCAGGAAAAGGTTTTCTTTTCTTTTCCAAGTTCCAGGTCAGACTGCGACTTTCCTAGGATCCTGGCAGCTGCTTGAGTAAAAAATGACTTCTAGACTTTTGACCTAAGTAGCATAGTAAAGTGTAGTGTTATTAGCTAACTTAGAAATATTTTGAGAGCAAAGTGATCTACACATTCTTTTTGATCTCCTATCACCCCCACAATAAAATGTTGCAGACATAGACTGCAAATTTATTTTATTTTATCATTTAAATTTTTTAAAAAATCTTTTATTTATTTGGCATAAGGTCTGGCTATGCAGTGCTGGGATTACAGCCAGCACTGTGTGCACCCAGCATGGTCTGTGGTTCCAGGGATTGCACCCGGGTCCTGGAGCCTGGCAGGCAGCACTTGGCCAGGAGAGCTACCTTGTTGAGAGTTGTAAGTCTGAAATTGCATATCAGATGTGTTTTCTAAAGACATTTTCTCTCTCTGCCTCTGGCTGGCACTGTGTCTGTCTGTCTGTCTGTCTGTCTGTCTGTCTGTCTCTCCTTCTCCTTTTGCATATTTGTGCAGCTCAGAGTCTCAAAGAACTGTGCAGTCTTTCATTTCTAATATGATGTAAGGACTAATCCTACAACTTTCTTGTAGACTTCAAAATTATTTTCTTGAAGGAATTTTGAGACCTTCTAAAATTTTTATTTTTTATTTTATT
>NW_004524601.1:14868762-14874857 GCF_000260255.1 Octodon degus
TTAACCATCCAGAAGACTTCTAAAATTTTTAAAGTACTGCAATGTTCTTGGAAATCCAAAATAATTATTTAATATGTGATTATTAAGTATTTTCAGATAAAGATATCTTTGTTAGAGAAAGCTTTGTAAGGAGTTTACACTTACTGTATTTGGCTGCATTTTTAGTTTTATAGGTCTTGTTTTATCTTGGTCTTAACCATCCAACAAAAAAGTACAAAAAAGAAGTATAAAAACTAAAGCCATATTCATATGCTGAGCTGTAAAAGGCTCAAGTCAACAATTTCTGACATTGCCAGTCATGCGGATAACCCACTACTATTATACACTACTGGAATATATTGGATCACTTTGCTGAATTCATGCACCTACAATATGTGAATGGCAATGGAACACGCATCCCTGATAAAAGTAAACAAAAAAGGGGGATATAAATGGAGGTTCATTTGGAAGTGAATATATATAATACATAACATAGATATACAGCTACTTTTCTCTTAGTTCAGTGAGAAGAAAGTTTTGAACTAATAATGTTTAGACAGGATATCATGTCTGCATCTTGTACTATGAATAGCTACTACAACAACAACAATATGCAATGTATTAATTATTGTAACTCTCCTACTAACCTATTCTGAAACTCTACCATTGCTACGTCTTTCTCAATAAAATTAATATAAAAAATAAAATAAAAAGATGAAAGATTCAAAAAAAAATTTAAAAAACAGAAACATGGCAAAGGAAAAGAAAAGGAAGATACCGCCATTTCTCATGATGCAGGTAGCATGCAGTGGTGGTTGTTGGGTTTAAAACCTAATAAACATTTAACCTGCATAGTTCT
This sequence comes from Octodon degus, assembly GCF_000260255.1. Lineage (NCBI taxonomy): Eukaryota > Metazoa > Chordata > Mammalia > Rodentia > Octodontidae > Octodon > Octodon degus. The sequence goes on from NW_004524601.1 coordinate 14,869,601, forward strand.
TGAAGAAATTTTTTTTCAGAAAAGTAGAATAGGTTATACATAATAATAAGAGAATGAGAAGCCCAATATTTTCTTTATTTGCATAATAACATATATATTATGATTTTAGGTTGTCTGTTTTATAACAATTTATATATACACACATGTACAATATAGTTATATGTAAATATTTATATATAAAAATAGACTTTTTTAGCTTAAATATCTTTTGAAAACACACGTTTGCCTATGGTTAAAATTTGCAGTTACCAAAATAGAAGTAGTGATTATTATATACAACAAATAAATTTTCAGTAAGAGGCTGAAATTCTTATCCCTAAAGGACACAGCAGGGTTTTTTTTCCAACTAATTAAACAAATCTTATGCTTGTAATCACTCTTAAAAATTTGTCTTCTCATTAAGTGAATGCAGAACTGTTCTCTTACTGTAGTCATTTCTAATTATTCTATTTTTTTCTGTGACTATTTTATCAGTGCCAATTAAGAAAAATTGGTGTTAGGTTAAAAAATGTAAGTGTTAAGGATTTAATTACTTTTTGAGACATCTTACTTCAAAGTTTGCTTTATGTACTTCAGAATGTCTTACAAGTACAACAACCGTTGTGGGTGCAAGTTATTTCTTTATGGGCTCTATTTCACTCCCTATCACCAAGCCTAGCTCTTATTTTCCACTTACAATTTAAATTTTGAAAATCTAGTCAAGCAACCTCCATATATTGTATCCCATTGTCTCTAGATCTCAGTAAAATTATGTTGGTTTTTGCCTCTGTTTTCTACTTAAATGCGCCCGCCAAAGTCACCATTGAACTCACTTCGGTTAAATATAATAGATTTCATTTTTTTAAAAAACAGACTCATTTGCTGCTCTAGCAAGTAATTTACACTTGTTAAATTGCACACATTCCTTCATTTCCAAGAGATCCTACTCCCCTGGTTTTTCTTAATATATCATGGATTTATTCTTTTCTCGGTGTCCTTTGAGGATTCCTGCTATCCCGAAGTGCCCCTGAGGTCTTTGTCCCTTCCTCTTCTTGTTTGCTTGCTTTTTGTCTCTTTTCTAGCTATATAAACTCTCCTAGCTCCTTCTACTTTCATGCTTTTAAATTGCTCATATAGGATGACAGGAATCAAATTCACATCCCTGTCCTATACTTCCCTGAACTCCACTCAACCACCCAATCAACATATAATTTGTATTCTATGTCTTAGAGATCAGGATCCTAACAACTCAAGTTGAACTTCACAACTTTTGAACTCTATACACACACACACACACACACACACACACACACACACACACACACACCCTGACATTTTGTCCTGGTCCAATCATAATAGTTTGAGGAGGAGGTGAGAATACATATTGGTGACTCAGATGAGCAATCATTCTTACCTTATTCTCTTTAAAATATCATAACTCACAGCCAGAAATTGCTCTTAGGAGGTAGTTTTGTGAAAATAATAAAGGCAGTAATTTTAGCCAACACAGAATATTTATGTTTATCTATTTTTCAAAGTGATGTAAGTCTTGAATTCCCACATGTTTTTTGTCAGTAATCAGTTTATAGTTTATCAATGATTGAATATTTAAATATAATTAACTTTTGATAGTAATGGATTGAGGCTTTGACATTTTGATAGTGAGCATTTTTCAATTTATGACATAAAATTGATAGCATTTTTAGAGAATTTACAAAAAACTATAGATTAGGGGCCAGTGAGATAGCACAGCGGTCTTTAGTGCCTGCTTAGGCAAGCTTAGGCAAGAGAAGGGACTGCAGTTCGATCCCCTGCACCACAGGCTGTGCCAGCCCAGCCACCAGGGCGGGCTGAGCTGGCCACAAAAACAATAAAAATAAAAATAAAAATAAGAACTATAGATTATTAACTGCTTCATTAGTAATTACTACTACTCCAGTATAGAAAATATGAGAATAATCTATAGACAATCTATATTTCCAAGCTTAAAATTTTTGTTTTCTCCCTTTAATTCTACATGATACTTTATTTTTTATTATATTTTAGGGAAGAGTCTACAGGGTGTTCAGGGTCTCACTACTAGATCGGACTCATAGTGATCCGCCTGCTTATAGCCTCCCAAGAGCTGGGATTACAGGCGCGCGCCACCACTCCCAGTCTCAATTACCATCTCAGCATGCCCCAGGGATGGGGCCGGCATGGCAGCCCTAGAGATTAAATCCCAAGCCCCTGTGCCTGCTTGCAGGTGCTTTAATCCGCTGAGCTATTTGACCGGCCCTTATTTTATTTTTTAAGAGGTGTATGTGTGTACGCGCACGCGCAGAGTCTCGCTGCATAGCTTGAACTCATAGTGCTCCTGTTTTCAGCCTCCCTAGCAGTGGGATTGCAGGCGTGCCCCATCACACCCAGAGATCACTGGCTCAATGCACCTGGGGTCAGAACCAGCAGGCATCTGGTGCCAGGAATCACACCCTCGCCCCTGCGATTACCTAAGGAGGCGCTTAGACCACAGAGCTATTTTGTCTGCCCTTCCTATATGATATTTAATATAGGTTACATTTCTTCCTTGATGGGTGATATTAAAATCACTAAACATGTTATCATTAGCATTCAATGTCTTCTCAGTAAATCATTTAAAAAGGATATATTTGTTTTCTTTCTTTCTTTCTTGTTTTGCTGAACTGGGTGTTGAACTCAGGCTCTTGTGCTTGCCAGGCAAGCACTTATTCTACTGAGCCATCTCCCCGGCCCCTAGAGAGGATATATTTGAATAGTCCATATTTTAAAACATTATAGAGCTGTTTTGGCTTCTTATAAGAATTATTTTGGTTTAATAAACTCAAAAAGTCATATACAACTTTGACATAATAGTGAAAGCTTGAATCAATGGTGTTTATTTGGGCATCTTTGATGTTCAATGGGAAATAAGTTGATTCAAATAAGCATCTATCAAAATTATATCATGAATGGAATCAACTGTTCTGGTTCATAATTTTGACAACCATCTCAAGGAACAGTGACAGTATTTGTTCTTGCAATTTAAGTACATGGATTCTGATAATAATGTAACACATTTGAAATATATAAAATTTGATTATAATAGTGATATGAAAGGACAGTTATTTTAGCATCACTGTTGATAAATGTTTACTTTCCATACACTAATATCACACTATCTCTGCTTACCTAAAAATCTTAACATATATCAATTATTAATTGATTAACATATATCAATAATTAATTTAACCTCCTGATTCATTTTAAAGTTATAGCTATTAATATGCTATAGTCTAAAACACATCAAGGCACATATGATTAAAATTTGAATTTAATATTATTTATTCTTTTTTTGTATTTATGACTGGGTCTACAGTGTCTCACTACATAGATTGGACTCATAGTGATTCTCCTGTTTTCAGCCTCCCAAATACTGGGATTACAGGCATGTGCCAGCATGCCCACTTTGGGGGCCAACATGGTATGCCTGAGTTCTAGGATGGGCACAGCATGCAGTACCAGGGATCAAACTGGGGTCCTTGAACTTGCTAGGCAATACATGCATTTTTTAAAAAAATATTTACTAAAGAATATATATGAACATATATGTGTGTGTGTGTGTGTGTGTGTGTAAGCTAACCATTGATAAGATATTAGGAAATATACTCTAGTGTTCCTAGATTTCCTACAACCCATGCACATCTTTAAAAACCTGGAAACCCTCCAGGATCATCCAACAACTGCACAGAATACGCTGCAGGGTGTTAACTTGCTTAGATTCAAAGTCAATCACACCTGAGCTGACCTGTGACAAGGGCACATGTGTGACAAAGGAAAGTGTGCTCAAAGCCTGGTAGACAGAGGGGCACTTAGGTCTAGATTGAAAGCAATACATATGGAGCAATAACAAAGGGAAGAAAGGAAGGAGATAAGGAGGAAAACAAGGAAAGAATGAAATAAAGCGGGAAGAAAGGAACAGGGAAAGAAGGAATGGGTAAGCACTGTGTTCCAATTTGTGTGAAATTTATCTGTAGAGGAGGAGTGGCCATGTTTGATGAACCCAGACCTGGATTTCTTTTTTTTTTTTTTTTGCACTTTGCAGAACATTATGGAATCTGCAGCAGGTATGCGTGATGAAGTGAATAAGCCCATCTGATGTGATTTTATTCTCATGAATGAGATCGGAAGTGATATGTAACTTCAGCCTCTCTGTGGAGCCAAGTATTACTGCAAGCTTGGAATACTAAATGGTTCAATCATTTCACTGATTACTATATGTAGCTAACAAATCCTATCCTACAAATGAATGGGACTCAAATCATATTTGAAAATAAAGTAGCAGCTCTTTCCTCCGGAGACATAGTATTTGCATGCTACAGTGCTCATTTCCCTCCCCTACATTTTTCTATATGATGAGACCTGCTGTTTTATAAAATTGGCAGTTGGTTCTAAGTCTCATTTATACCCAATCACTCTCAACACTAGGATCTGTTATCCACAGGAGAAACTCATTTGAAAGGAGTCATCTTGGGGAAGAGATCATCACTGAGATCATGTATTTGCCAGGTAGTTTTCAGTTACAATTGAGGACATTAGATTATACTTGTTCTTAATCTTTACCTTCTGTGAAGTATTGCGGTGGTGCGTGTGAGTGAGAGAATTGAGTATACGGGCAAAGATTCAAAACTATTTTTTCATGAGCACATACAGAACTGTAAGTAAAACTATAATGTGTTACAATTAGAAAAATACTGCTATTTTTTGAAATAAAATGAAATTGGGTAGAAAGTGCATGCGGAATTGGCAGGAGTTTATAATCTCTAGCTCTTAACAGCATCTTATCAACCTTCTGTGTTTGCACAGAGATAATATCTGAAATACACATGATAAAATGGTTTTGAAAATCAAATGCATTGCACCTGAAGTGGTTTAGATCTAAAATATCCCCTGAACACCCTGAATATTTCATGCTTGAGGGGGAGCGCGGTCAGCAGGGTGCATGGTGGTGGGCATGACTCGGAAGGATGCAGTCTCCATCCAGTCCACTGTCCTCTCTCCACTTCCTGGCTACCGCGACGTGGGCAGCTCTCCCTCACCTGGCCCTTCACGCTCGTCACCCCTGCCTTGGACACATCAAACATTGGTGGAATCTCCACTGTGGGAGCCAATAGCTCTCACTTGCTGCTGTTAAGTATTTGCCTCAGCCATGGAAAACTGATTAAAGCACAGTCTATGAGGGGTCGTGCTAAATTGTAAAATCCCCACCGCTAAACAGTAGGTA
>NW_004524601.1:14874957-14880543 GCF_000260255.1 Octodon degus
TTTTTTTTTTTTTTCCAGAACTGGGGGTTGAACTCAGGCCTTTGCACTTGCCAGGCAAGTGCTTATTCTACTGAGCTATCGCTACGGCTCCTCTATGTTCTATTCATAGTGTATAACTAAATTTGTAAACTTATATTTTTCTATGAAATTGAGAGTATTTCTTTCTTGGTGAATTACCTTGCAATTACTCACATTTAATTTTATTCTGTATTTTACATAATCTTCTTAGTGGTGTACTGTATCTATTTCTATAATCTCAAAAAGTTTATTCTTTTACCATTATGCCAATTACATTTTAAATATTTTGGTGTTTCTTCTTCTCCTCTGCCTTTTCTTCATCTTTATTCTCTTTCTGTTTTTCATTCTTATTCTGTTTTCTCTTTCTCTTTGCCTTTATCTGGACATTTTTCAAAGCTCTGGGCTTGGTGAGAGTATGATGAGAATAAAATTTAATTAAAAACCCAGCAATTGGCTGGGGAGGTGGCACAGTGGAATAAGCACTTGCCTGGCAAGCACAAGGGCCTGAGTTTAATCCCCTATTCCACAAAACAACAACAACAACAACAACAACAAAACAGCAATTCACAATAGCAGGCGAAGCACAGCCAGTTCTCTTTGTCAGTGTTTGATGTGGAATTGCTAAGAATAGACAATTGGTCTGGGATATGGACCTGTGATTCAGCTAGGGGCAGAGGTAAAACCAGTCAGGTATTACCACAATATTTACCAGTTACTTAGACCTATGTGATAAACCTATTAGCTAGGAATGGATTAAAAACTCTTCTTAACTTCGTAAGAAATTTATAACTATTTATTGGTAATATCAGTAACTCTAAGCATGATTAATTTGACCAAAGAACTACTTATATTTTATAGTTATGTGTTCTGCTACATTTGATCATTAACCCCTCTAAAAATGCTCCCCCTGATTTTGAATGCACCTATCCCATATTCTTGACAGCTCGTTGAGGTTTTGGAGTTCTCTTTCCTGAATAGCTTTAATTGTACTGTTGTGGTAAACTTTATGCCCCAATATCAACTAAAAAGTTTTAGCTTCTAGAAGTCATATGGTGTTAGATCAGATGAATAACATAGAGGACACACTGTTATGTTTTCATGAGCCTGCCTTTCAAGGCAGAGAAGGTAAGACAGCAGAGTGTCAAACCGCAGCAAAAGCCTCTTTGAGTGTTGCTGTCCAGACTCTGGAGTTTAGCAGCATGAGGATGAGAAGGAGGTCCCAGGTTGAGGCCCTGAGACTCAGGAAGGAACTGAGGTACAAATTGAAGCCTAGAGAGAATGAGAAGAGAGAAACTTTAATAGAATGAAGTATCCTATAGCACCTTCTCCCTGAGACAAAACAGACTGTGTGAGAGGAGAGGTTCAGACCTGTTGACACACAGAGTGTTGGGGACCCCAAAAGTCTCCACTGAGAGATGCAGCAGTGCAGGGGAGCGGCAGATGTGAAAGACTAAACGAGCTGACTGCGAGTGCTGAGGGCTCAGCCATCCAGTGAGATGACTGAGAGAGTGAGAGAGTGATTGGTCAGGACCCATTTGGAGAAGAGCCAGATGAGCTCAGAACTCAGAGGTGACAACAGCTCCATCTTGTGGTTCCTAGTTGGGCTCAGGTCCATGGAAAGTGCTGATGGCCCAGGCTGACAGAGGGTACAAGCTCGTAGATTATTCACTATGCCACCGCAAGCTACCACTGGCCAGCTAAGATAAATCAACACATCTTATGACTCTTTGTTCACATATTATCTACCGGTGACAGCACAGATGACCTAGAAGTAGAGTTTTTATTTGTCTTTTCCTGTTTTCAGCCTCCAAAGTGCTGGGATTTCACCCACACCCAGCCTCAATTGCTGTCTCTGCACACCTCAGGGCTGGGGCCAACATTGTGCACCAGGGATCAAACCCTGGTCTCTGTGCCTGCCTCAGCAGGCGCTTTATCCTACTGAGCTATCTAGTTGGCCCCTGTTTGGTCCTTCTTTTTAGCTCTTTCTTTTCTCTGTCTTTCTGGTTTTCTGCACTAGTTTTCCTCTTTGCGATCCCCTTTGTCCTTCAGCCTTACTTCTAAGATCTTCCTCTTCCTCTATATCACTGTTTTCTCCTTAACCAATTTTATTCCTAACTGTGAGGCCAACAAAGACATTTTATGGACTTGTAAACTGCATACAATTATCTGGTTTGTTTTAGAATGTTATTACAATATGTAATTACCAGAAATATAATTCATACAGTTAAATGTAGCAAATTAGTAGTTACTTAATTATTTATTTTTTAGTCTGTGCTTTCATGGTATTGGCATTGATACCACTATCAGAGACATAATTGTTCTAAACGGCTGTTCTTCCTTGTTTTCAAAGACTGAGATTGACAAAAGTCACAGAAAATGTTGTGGCACACTGCCGGGGAAGCAGGGCTAGATCAAACAGGCAGAAACACTGCATCCCCAACAAAGTGAACAGGTAGGATCTTATAGGACACTCAAACACCAAAAACCAGCTAAACTTACAAGATAGCTAGAAGTCATTTCCTAAGGACTCTAAATATTGGCTGTAAAACAACCCACAATAGAAAATTTACAATCATCACTCCAGGAATTTAACTAAAAATAGAAGAAAGAGAGAGAGAGAGAGAGAGAGAGAGAGAGAGAGAGAGAGAGAGAGAGAGAAAGCTTAGAGAAAATGCAACCTCAGATGTTCACCAAAGGCAAACCCAGGGTACAGCAAAGTGGGAGAAACAGAAAACCACCCACATGGTCTCTCCAAAGTAATAACAGCAAAGCAAATAAATGAGTTTCTAGAAAAAAAAATCAAATCAGAAAGAATTTTTCAGGTAACTGCAGAGATGGTGTGTCAGTGAAAACTGTTCTTAGCTATCCTAGGGCAGATACAAATAAAAAGCTGATGAGCTTAAGAAAATTATGGAATCCAAGATGGCTTAGAATAAGAAACAAATGGAAGTCATGTGGCAGATTGTAAGATAAGGCAAAGAATTTAAGATTGACTTGAATCAATGAAAAGGCAGGAGATAACACAAATGATAAAAAAAAAAAAAATAACTGTTCACAGACATAATAGCAAAAATCTTCCCTGGTAGAGAAAAAGAATTTGGCAAGGAATTAAGTGATACATATAGAATTCCAATTAGGCATGATGAAAAAAATCTACAGCCAGGCATATCATAATCAAGATTCCAAAAATTTAACACAATACTAGAATCTTAAAAGCTTTTAGGAATAAGAAATAAATCATCTATAATGGAAAGCCCATCAGAATCACAGCTGGTTTCTACAAAAAGCCATTAAGTCAAGAAAAGCTTGGAATGAAGTATTTCAAACTCTAAAGAAAAACAACCTTCAACCTAGATTGATGTAACCCACAAAAATATTTTTCAAAACCAATGGAGAAATAAGCAACTTTCATGACAAGGGACATTGGAGGAAGTTTATGACCACTAAATCCGCACTCTAAAATGTTTTGAAGGACATTCTAGAAAGTAATAACAAAGAATACAACTCCCAAAATTCCAACAGAGGGTATTCACCAGACAAAGCAAGATATGAAACATTGAGGTGGCGAAAAGAGGGGCCCCAACTACAGGAAAATGACAAGGATAAGTCAATACATATCAGTTGTAACCAATGATGTTAATGGCCAGAATTTACCATTCAAAAGACACAGACTGACAGGATGGATCTTGAAGAAAGAATGAACAATATGCTACACCCAACGAGCACATTTATTTCTAAAAGAAATTCATAGAATAAAACTCAGAGATTGGAAAACATTACTCCATACAACAGAAAACTAGGAAAAGCAAGAATAGCAGTTCTATTTGCAGACAAAGTGAATTTCAAGCCAAGAATGATTAAGAAATAAAGAAGTTCAATACACCCTTGTAGAGAACAATCCAAGGATGATATAAAAATTGTAAATATATATGCAACAAATAACAGTGCACTCAACTATGTAAAAAATATTAATGGGCATAAAAAGTCAACTAAGCACAAATACAATTTTATTGGAGATTCGAAAAACCTCAGTGTCACAAAAAGAAAGATCAACTGAACAAAAAATTAAAAATCAAATAAGAAAATTGAGTAAACTTTTGAACAAATGGACTTAGTTGATTTCTATATAGCATTCTACCCCATAACATTAGAATACACATTTTTCTCTGCTACACATGGACTCTTTTCTAAAATAGACCACATACTAGCCCATAAAATATGTTTAAGTAAATCCAAAGGAGTTGAAATTGTTCCCTACATATTATTAGATTATAGTACAATGAAATTGGAGATCAATGGCAAAAGAAACCACAATAATTTTATAAACACATGGAAATAAAAGAACACCCTCCTGCACAACCAATGAGTTATAGATGAAATTAGTCAGTTTTTACAATTAAGTGCAAAGGACAATACAACATATACTAACTCACTGGACTCAATGAAAGCTATTCTAAGAGAGAAATTTATAACAATAAATACTCTTATCAGGAAAACAGAGCAGATTATGCCAAAAGCTCATATAAGGGAGGAAAGTGTAAAGTCACAGCAGAAATTAATCCACTGAAGACTAAAAAAAAAATACAACTAATCAATAAATTGATGAGTTGTTTATTTTAACATTAAATAAAATCAACAAACACTTCACCAAATCTTATTTAAAAAGGGGCGAAAAACATCCAAAAATCCACACAATTAGGAATTAAAAGAGTGAAATCGGAATGAGTTCTGCAAAAATCCAGATCAACTATACCTACTTTGAAAACTCATATTCTAATAAGATGGAAAAAGCAGAAGAAATTGGCAGATTATTAGATACATTCGAACTATCAAAGCTGAATCAATAGTGCATAAAAATCCCAAATAAAGCAATACCATTCAATGAAATTGAAGATGTAATTAAAACATACCAACAAAGAAAGGCCTGGGCCCTGATACTACTGAATTCTACAACAAATTTACAGAGGACTTAACATCATTACTTATAAAAATATTTAATGAAATTGAAAGGGAAAAAAATCAGCACTCCAAAGTTCATTCCTGGAAGCAAGCATTACCCTGATACCCTGATACCCTGATACCAGAGAAGTACCAAACGAAAAGATTTAAAGACCAATCTCTCTGATAAACATAGAAGCAAAAATCCTCAGTAAAATCCTGGAACACAGAATGCAATAAATCATCAAGAAGCTTTTACACCATGATCAAGTAGAATGCATCTCAGGGATGCAGGAATAATACAACATATGTAAATCAGTAACTGTAATACGCCTTATTAACAGAGCCAACTACAAAAACCATGTGGTCGTCTCAGTTGATACATAAGAAGATTTTGATAATACCATCACCCATTTTCTCTCAATCTGATAAAAACCATCTATGACAAACCAACAGTCAACATCATATTAAATGGACAAAAGCTAAAAGCTCTCACTTTAAAATCAGGAACAACACCATGAAAAAAAATTAAACAACAAAAAATATGAAAAACTGCTGAATATCACTGGTCATTTGAGAGATAGAAATAAAAACAACAGTGAGATTCCATCTCACACCAGATAGAATGAT
>NW_004524601.1:14881219-14887261 GCF_000260255.1 Octodon degus
TAATAATTCGAGATAATTAAAGGCTGATGTCATGTATCCTGAATACTTTGTAGATAACAGTATATAATTTAATAACTATCATTATCTTCAGATCATGTTATTTTAGAATGTTTCTTTTTGTTTTTAATATAAATTTGCTTAAAAGCATGCTTCCCATTGGCCTCCACATTAATTACACTTTTAATCATAGTTCATGAAGGTAGCAATGAAGCAGAACTTCCAGAAATGCTTTGGAAATTGGCAAACACAATGATATAAGCATGTTGAAGTAAGGGAGAGATTTTATGCCAATGTGATTTTTATTGTAATAATTATTTTAAAAATATAAACCTACACCTTATGCTTTGATCATCCCTCATGGAAAAAATTGAATCTTTCCTTTTATCTGCTAATAACGTGTCACCTTACAGTCTCTACCTTATTACAATTGTCATTTTCCATACCAGATGTATCTGTTCAAATAATGTGTCTTCTATTTAAAATAAATGACAGCCCTTATAATTGTTGTCATATGACAATTTTGTAATGGAATTTTTAATGCAATACAGCATTTGCTGTATGTGAGAAAAAATGTTTACATGTGCTAAGTGTAATTTTAAATGGCTCACTTTGAAGGCTTTGTAATATGAATAATCCTGTGCAAAATTACTTTCTTGTCAAAGAATCATGATACAAGATGTGTGCACATTTGGATACATTAGAAGGCTTCATTTTTCAGAATGTTATTCATGAAGTATATTTTTCCAAGTAAACTTTCCTGTCGGATATGCAATTTCCATAATTTTCTCTTTAATCTACAGGTTTGTTATTCGCGGTAAATTTTTCCTATTTATTAAAATTTTATACTCACTGATTTATTTGTTGTGTTTCATTTAAGGTTAAATTTAAAAAAAAAATTTCTTCTTAGGAAGAAATTTAGTTTTTCAACATTTTTTATTATTTAATATAGGGTCTGGAGGATCTCACTACATAGATTGGAATCTTAGTGATTCTTCTGTTTCAGCCCACCAAGTTCCAGGATTACAGGTGTGAGTCACAACGACCACTCTCAATTGCCATCTCAGGGTACTACAGGATCAGGGCTGGCACAGCATGCCAAGGATCGAACCCTGGTCCCTGAGTCTGCCAAAGCAGGTGCTTTAGTCCACTGAGCTATCTGGCTGGTCCTCCTTCTTAGGATAATTTAAATTTTATGCATAAATTGTAAATATACTTCTGACATAATTGCAGTGTTATTGCATTGTTTTGTGACATATTAGAAATATGAACAATTGGACTGGAAACATAGCTCAGAGGCAAAGGATCTGCCTGACAAGGGCAAGATCCTGAGTTGAATTCTGGTTTAAAAAATTATTTAATTAATTAAAATATAAATAAGTAATATTCTACAAACACAAATGAAATATTGATCACTTGTGTTTTTATATTTCAATGTTGTATATTTTTATGAAGAATATAAAGCCTCCTTTATTTTGGAAAAAAATTAGAAACCATTTTTCATATCTTAGAGATAGAGGAACAATGGCTCTTTCATAGAGAAGAAAGAGAATATGACAGGACTCATGTAAAGACTAGATACATCACTGAAAAATAAATGTGTGGATATGTAAAAATTAATCAATGAAGATACATGTTTGAAACTTGAGTGGGCAAATAAGGATTTAATTAATCTGCTGGACACATCCCTTACTTCAAATTTCATGACAGATCAGTCTAAACTCTCTAATACTATTCATGGAAATGAGCTTTAACTCAGTCCCATAACACATATGCTGGAAACTGGCAGATTATATGTAAAAGAAAACATAAAAACTGTCAGTTGTATGGGCCACATAAGCTACTCTCCACATTTCTATCTCTGGAGAACACAAGTGTGGAGCGCAGTGCTTGACATGGAAAAGTCATCCACTCTTGTCGTCATATGAAAACTCAATGTTTATTTGAAAAATTATTTCTAAAAATTGTATCAGAAATAGTGTGATTTGGGCAACGAAGATAGCTTAGCAGTCTAAGCACCTGCTTAGGCGAACAAAAGGACCTGGGTTCAATCCCGGTGTCACATGTGATGCTGACCCTGCCCCAGGTCCCCAAACTGGCTGCTGAAACCTGAGGTGGTGGCGCATGCTTGTAATCCCAGCACTGTGAAAGCTGAGATGAGGATCACTGTGAGTCTGAGCTGCATAGCGAGACCCTGTATCAAATATATAAAATTAAAAAAAAATATTATGACTTTAGCTAAATTTTTACTGAAACATGAAAATCAAGGGTGTGGCGAGATAGTTTAGCGAAATAAAAGTGCCTGCTTAGGCAAGCTTAGGCAAGCGCAGGGCCTGTGGCTTGACCGCCCGTAGCCTGCTGTGCCAGCCCTGCTCCCAGGGCGGGCTGAGCCGGCCACGGTCTGGGCCTAGTGGCCTTCGCCTGTAATCCCATCGCCGGGGAGGCTGAAAGCAAGAGGATCACCATGAGTCTGAGCCGTGCAGTGAGACCCTGCAACGACCAAATACTTTAAGAAAAAGAAAAAAAAAATAATTATAACAGTGATTGATCCCTGTAATTGTTATTTCTGAGTAAGAAATTTTACGTAATTGAAGTGAAAGCTAAATTCTTGATTTCTCTTAACATAATTCAAGAAACGACAGAGAAATACATACAATTAAAGATACAATGGTGGTTAAAAGGCTACTTCCAAGGGCTGGCAGTATAGCTCAGTGGATAAAACACTCGCTTAGGTAGGTGCAGGGGCCAGGATTCGATCCCTGGCACCAGTCCCAACCTCGGGCGTGCTGAGTCAGCTGTGGAGTCCTGGAGTGGTGGCGCACGCCTGTAATCCCAGTTAGGGAGGCAGAAATCAGAAGGATCACTACGAGTCCAAGCCGCTTAGTGAGACCCTGCATACACACACACACACACACACACACACACACTCACACACACAAGAAACTTAAAAGGCTACTTACAGTATTTCTGAAATATAATGAATTAGTTGCTTGCTTTTCTTTGTGTAATAGTTAACGATTTTATTATGTTATATCTACATGTTGTTATTTATCTTAGTTATGAAAAATGGCCCCAATAATTCTTCAGTGTTTTTATTTTCAATATTAAAGCAAGACTTCTGATATTCTGTTAGAAAATTATTATTTTCTGAATTATTATTAAATATCAATAAAAATTTAAAGTAAATCAGTTTGTAAATACATACATCTTGGAAACAGTCCAGTTACCCATCAATCAATGAAGGGCTAAAGATGTGCTGTTTTTATAAAATTGAGAGGAACTCCATCATGGAGAAGGATAAACTTGAGACCACATGCTTAAGTGAAACACATCAAACACACATGCATACAATGTCACATTGTTTCTCTGATGTGAGAAACTGAAAGTATAAATAAGGCCCAAATTATGTAATACATATTATGAACTAGGAAGGAAATATTTGAATGGGTGTGGAGACTCGAGAAAGGGAAAATGAAAGAAAGGAGGGGGAAAGGAGAAGAGAAAAGGAAGTAAAACCTTTCATAAATAAGGCAAGGAGGAAGGGTAGGGGACTCCAGAAAAAAAAAGGAATCAAGATATAGCATATACAGGTAGGAACTTCCTAAGATGAATGTGATCGTTAGGTATACCTAAAATATACTAATAAACTTAATTAAAAAATTTATGTTCTTACTTATTATTTTAATATTTTTGATAGTAGTAATAATGTCAATACAAAAATGTTAATGATAATAAAACAGTATAAATAAAAAGCAAACAAGGGAGGGCCGGGGAGATGGCTCAGTAGACTAAGCGCTTGCCTGGCTAGCACAAGGGGCTGAGGTCAATCCCTGGTTCTGCAAAAAAAAAGAAAAGAAAAAAGAAAGCAAATAAGGAAACAGCTTGTTTACATCAGTTGATCTGAACATGTAAGCTAAAATAAAAGGGCTTTGGGGTTAAAATACTATCTAAAGCATATGTTTAGTTTACAAAGTTCTTCCTCAGATATGACAAAATCAATTAACCTATTTGTAAGGAAAAAAGGTTCGCTTTTATTTTGTGGGAACTTAAAATATTGTAAATGTATATGTCATACTTCTAAGCAAAGTGTAAGTGAAGAACCATGTGTAGCAAATTTGGAAAGAATAAGAGCTTAGGAAACTGCTATGGGCAAGTAATGTTTGATAAAAGTTATTCCTGTACAAAAAACACCAATAAAGTTTAGCCATTTTTATAAATGACTGTTACGGTTTTTGGCTAGTTGTCCTCCCAAAACCTCATATAAACTTGGGGCAGTTCATGGGGCAGAAACTTCTAGAGTTTGAGATTAACTCATAATCCATTGGGATTATGGGTGATCCAAAACTGCGATTATGGGTTTTAGTATTGCTGGTATTATGGGTGTGAGGACTTTCCCCAGCCTGGGGTGGATAGCCTGAATGCAATTTAAGAGAGACAAAAAGAAAGACTCCCTCTCTGTAGCCATTGTTGCTGCTGCTTCTCCATTTTTCTCTCTGCTCCTTGCCACAACCATAAAAGGTTGTTCTCTGCCATGTGCTGCTTTGCCTTGGAACCAGTTGAGTATGGACTGAAACCTCTAGTAACAGTGAGCCAAATAAAACTTTCCTTTATTTAGAGTATCGGGATTTGTCCCAGCAACAAGAGAAGAGAAACTGAGACAATGACATAATCAATACTGTACTTATTTCTAGGCACCGAAGGCCTTTTTACTATATTTTGAAAGAATTTAATTGATGCTTTGGAATTCACTAGAAAAAAATTCTCAAAAATGATTTTTTGTTAAGTATCTTGCACTTCTACTAGATTCAGTTTTTATTTACAAATAAGGCCAAATTGTAGAGAAACAAGGATTATCTTATTACAGAGAATAGAAATGTTATAAATCCACTCAGTGAATTCAGAGTGTATGCATGTTACTTAAAGCTGCATGAAAAATGACTTCACTGAGTTGGATATATAAATAAATATGATGGAGCTGAAACAAAGCAAGCAAGTTTTAGTAGAAAAATTTTGAAAATGCATTTATCTTAATCAGAAGATACACCACACCGCCAGATGCATAAAGCAGATTTACCTTAGTGACCAAATTCAGCAACACAGGCACATGCCTACACACAAACATAGACATCACATGTAGAATTCATCTTTCTACTATATGACCATTAAATATATGTCAAATATTTACTGACTTTTATAAATCTTGTTATGAAAAATGTCAATTATAAGAGGTGAAGAAAATCCATTTTTTCTTACCCTTTTGAGACTGCTTAAAAAATTGTCCAAGCTATACTCCTGATTCTCTAGATGTGTATAATTGTTTACAAAGGAACATTAAAGGCAGGATTGATAGGCAATGCTTAGATGTATCACCATGCTTGGAGTATGGCAACTGGAAACAAAGGATTTTTAATTTGGATGCACCACCATGTTCTCACATAATGTTTACTTACCTTGAATTTCAATATCATACAGCTAAGAAATGCAAAATGAAATGACACTGTGCTCAATTACATATGGAGTATTATGTTTGCAATAAAGCAAAGTGAGAGAGGGAACTATTGATTAAATACGAATGCAACCCATAAGCTGCAAAATCTATTTTTCTAAGATGGATATTCCAACATGTCTTAAAAATAATGATATCTTTTATTTAGTTTAATCTTTTATTCCGTTTATTCAATTGTATAACAGCCCTAATAAAAAGTAAGATATGGCGAAGTTAATCAACTCTCTGTTTAATACAATAGATAGCAAAATTAATTAAAATCTGGATAAATCTTACTTTATCTTATTTTTCTTTCAAGTTTTTATTATCTCAAGTACCAAAAGTGATTATCCTCACGTCGTGAGATGTCTATTCTTAAAATTTTTGTGCTGATATCAACTCTCCCCAAATATGACATTATAAATATTAAGACCAACTATGCAACATATAAAAACTACATATAATGCTGCAATCTCCCGCTTATAGAATGCAATTTGGGGGCTGGGAAGATAGCTTGGCAGTTTAAGCGCCTGCCTGGCAAACGCAAGAGCCTGCGTTTG
>NW_004524601.1:14887869-14889282 GCF_000260255.1 Octodon degus
AAAAAAAAAAAAAAAAAAAAAAAAAAAGGAAACTTAAGACAAGAGTTTAGAATAATAGACATAACGATTATTTTTGTAGTTATGTGGTAGAATTCTCTTGTGGTGGGAGACAGTATGTATGTAATAGCGAGAATGAATGGCCAAGTTTTAAAAATCTAGTTGCAAGCAAAATAAACAGATGAAAGCATATGAAGCAAGAGGAAATGGATCTTGGACTCTATTAACAAATACTTTTTCAAAATAAGCAATTTTTGTGCAAGATACCCTTAATCCCTATTGCCATAACACTAGCATATTTAGAAACATCTCTCTCTGACAGTGGTTTGTAGGGATGGAGAGTGTGGCAGCTCTCTCCATCATCCTGAGGCTAACAGGCCAACACTGTGAAAAAAAGATAGGGCAACAAGAGAAAAATACAGCAAATGGATTTCAACACAGTTTAACGTATCATGGAAGCCTTCTGAAGTTAAGAACCTAGGATCTTAGAATACTTGTGTTTGGAATTGGGCCTATAGCTCAGTGGCTTGGTGCCTGCTGGCAAGCATGAGGTCCTGAGTTCATTTTCAAAAGATAAAATACTTGTGTTTGTGATTCAATTTCATGAAAAATTAATTCATGTGTATGTAGAATTATGACTTGACAAAGACCATGAAATAATGAGAATAGATTAGGATAAGAACCCTATAAAAATCTTGCTCTTTAGATAGTTTTTTGGCTTGTATAATATTCCTTCTTTCCAGTTATGGAATAGGACTTGTGTGGAATGAGATAGGCCCTCTACCTTCCTGCTTGTCTGTCCCTTCTCTCTTTCTTTATCTGTCTGTCATCTGTTGTCATATCACTTAATATGCATGTGTTTCAAAACTGCATTTAGTGATATTATCCTTACTCGCATTTTCAGGAGAAAGAAGGAAATAATTTGGACTAAAATATTCTATGAAATTTTGCCTTTTCACATGCAAGTGCACACACTGAGCTATCAAGTGTAGTTGTACATAAAATCCACAGTGGCATTTTAACTTGGAATTTTTTTGAGTTAATTTAATTTGCTGATTCTCTTGGTCATCTGTGATATCATCTCTAATGTGGTTTTTGTTTCATTTATAATTTTATTATTATAGTTGCTCTTTTCTTTCACATAAAAATTATGTGCTTTTTATGTTTTGGAGCCATTTCTATCCAGAAAATATGACCAAGTTCAGCCAGGTATGCATTGGCATATGCAGAGTTCTAGGAACTATTTTCTTTGAGACAAATA
The DNA here is from genome assembly GCF_000260255.1 of Octodon degus. NCBI lineage: Eukaryota > Metazoa > Chordata > Mammalia > Rodentia > Octodontidae > Octodon > Octodon degus. The sequence continues at coordinate 14,889,128 of NW_004524601.1, forward strand.
CATAGCTCTGGTGCTTAGTCTTCCTTCTTTTCTGTTATGTTTTCGTCCTCCTCTCCTCTCCTTTCCTCTCTTCCCTTCCCTTTCTCAACTTTGTACAAGTATAAAACCATTTTAACATTAGTTTTTAGGTCATAAAAATCAAATTGGAAACTAGA
>NW_004524601.1:14894907-14896627 GCF_000260255.1 Octodon degus
GTTGGGAGAGGGTCTGGCCCACGCTGTGCCTGGGCTGGGACTGGTCCCACCGGCGCAGGGTAGCAGGAAGCTCTCCACACACTCACCAGACCTGGGCTAGGACTCGAACATATGTTTTGAAAGTTAATTTTTATGCTTAAAACTAGTAATATAAGAATCTGGAAAACTTGATCATAAATTAGAATTGTATCAAATTACATAATAACTAACAATGTTCTAAAAATACAGAGAACTGAGTTCTTATATCAAGGACTTACAATATTAAATATTTGAAATGAGTGATCTACAAAAGACATTAGAGAGGAATAGAAGGAGTCCAGCTTTATTTTGAGTGAAACAGAAAATTACCACAGTACTTTGAGCAGCTGATTCAGAAGTTTCTTAGAGAAATGTTCCCACAAGAATGAGGAAGGAAATCATAAAGTCCTTAGAAGTCCACTACAGCTACTGAAATTAGAGAACTGTGATACAAGTGAAATGGGAAGTATATAGAGAGATTAAAATATAATTCTGGCTGTACCATCACCAGCTTAGTGCATAGAGGTACACAAACTCTGTACTAATGGAGTGGTAGGAGCTCCAGTGGCCCAATGGTTAGTGTGCAGTACTTATACTAATGGAGTGGTAGCGGTCTATAAATATGTGCTGGATAAATGTGCAGATGTGCAAAATGAGGAAAAAAGACGATGCAACATAAGTCTTAGGTTTAGGACCTCCAGACTTGTGTGGCTCATGTTATTAATTAATAAGAAAGATACAGCGTCGGTTGCCATTTTTAATGTTGGTAGGCTGTAGCATCTCAGCCATTGCTTTATGATTTTCATTATTTAAGATATTGTTGCATTTTATATTTAGAGATGATTTGCTCCTTAGGCTAGAATCTCATAGATTTTTACATTTTTCTATGAAGTTAAGAATTTCATGAGAATATAATTAGTAACGATAACTTTTCACAACAATCTTATGTGGAACTATTTAGATTCTATAAACTAAAAGACTGTTAATTTAAAAATTTTTCATGCATAAAATTAATAATTTATAACACTACTTGATAGACTACATTTCTCTTTTGGATTGGCTGTGATATCAAAGAAATTACTCTGATATTTCCCACATAGTTTTTGAAAACATACTCATCAAAGAACTCTTGTAATGACATCTCCAATTTCCATATCATTAAAATATTTGTTATATAACTGGATAAAATCATATTAATATTATGTTTAGCATCTTGTTTACATTCTCCTCTTTATCTCATGAAAACATGTTACCTTGTGCATCACAGAATGACTAAAACAATGAGGAGTAAAATGTTCAAACAATGGACAACCAAGTTTGGATAAGTTGGTTCATGCATGCATTATGGAATGTTCAAATCAGAACAAACATGTTTACTTCTCCAAACATTTCTTTGAGGAAGGAAAACTTGACGTATCATTAGAAATTTTAGGACCAAGTGGGAAGCTTGGAAAGGAACATACATAGTACAGCAGAAGAAAGGCATGAAGTAAGTGCAAAGCAATTAATAAGGGTATCAAGCAAGTTTTGACCCAGCATTCCTTTCCAATGCCACTGGTTCCACTTGGAAAAAATCAATCCTTTCCAAAGTACAGAGATCAGAATGTGCATGGACCTGGGTATGCCTGTGGAGCCTGAGCTTATTAATAGTGCCATTAAGGGCCTGTCAGACTAAAGCACCTTCTTAGGGAGGAGCAGGGAC
>NW_004524601.1:14896798-14898882 GCF_000260255.1 Octodon degus
AGTTTCAAACCAAATTGGTAGGACAGTTTCAATAATTAACACATTGCATACATTCTTCCTAGTAGTTAATTGCTGTACAAGATGTGGACTTGATATCCTATTTACAAACACCATTAGAACAAATCCCTCTATTCATTAAGAGAATATGAATTGAAAGAAAACCTGGAAGTAGAGCTTTTGCAAGTGAAGGGAGCAATGGCTGGAGGAAGGAAAGGAAAATGGATAGAAAAAAATTTAAGATGCTCCATGTCCATAAAGGAATTCCCTGTGATTACTGTGGTCATTATACATGCAAGCACACATGAATAATTAAAAAGCAAAGTGGAAGGCATAACTGGACCAATAGACCAGTATTTGACAGCACTGTATGCTTCAATGATGGGCAAAGTTTATCTTTGGTTGTCAATATACAGTTCAGGATACTTGTTGACAAAGGCCTCAACATGTTATAGACATATAAATAGCAAGGTTCTTTCAAAGGCTGAGGAAAAGTTTAGAGTGTCCAGTCAACTTTGAATCAACCTAGGATCAGTTAGACAAGTGGAGTATTTGATAGTAGTGATCTGCATCTTAAACCAAAGTTTCTCTTGCAAATAAATGCAAGGTACTTCTATAAGATTTCAACCGTTGTTGAAATTTCTGAGAATTAATTTATATGTTACAGGGAAATAGTTCTTTACATAGCTAATGGGTGTTAAAACATTTGTCCACTAGTGACTGTATGTATAAACATATTTAAAAATAAATATGTGTTCACCTTCACCTAGATTCAGAATCACATCTTCATTATACATTTTAAAATTAGGAATAAATGTTTTCTTCTTTAATGCAGTAGTATTTCATTTGAAATTAAGTGCTTTATTCTTGTTTACATTTGAGAAACCATGCACCCACACAACCAGCTCTAGACAGAGGCAGATGTTGTAAGCATTTTGAATAATTACTGAATTTCAGTCTATAGTAGGCGTTCACCTAGTTTAAACCAAATAAAGAGTGGTTGCACTCTATTAGAAAATAAATATAATTAAAAAAGAAACAATGGTGGGCTTCTAGCATAATTGTATATATATAAAAGTATGTACGTATAAGCAGTTTTCCAGGAATTCTTATAATCTGAAGTGTTTAGTCATTTTGAACATCAGAATCAATGAGAACCAAAACTTATCTAATATTCAACAATGTGATTTCTCCTGATATTTAATTCTTATTATATGTTCCTTGTTGTACCACTCTTATATTGTATCTTTTCTCATTCCACTAATTTATTCAACCTTTTTTCACTTTGTAATATTTGTGAAATAAAAATACAGTAGTGACGTTGCACCCAGTAGGGATCTGTCACCAAATTTAACATTGAAACTCATATGTGATTTCATAATGGGTGACATGCAATACAAGGTGAGAATAAAGCTACTAAAATAAGTGGCAATAAGTAGGAAATTTAAAGTTTTTTATCTTTAACTCATAAAAAAAAAACAGCTGCTTCCCAAGATCAAAATAAATAAGGTCATTACTAGCAAGTTTAGGCTTGTTCCTTTCTTCATTAATGTTTTATTATGTGGTGGAATACTTCCGCATGAAATCATTGGGTTCTGGTTCGGAGTAGCTTGATATCCTCGCTTGAAGCTGTCTAGGGGCCTCAGGAGAGACAAATTACAAGAAAGTTCAGAGACAAAAAGCCATTAGGTGAAAAAGGATATCAGCTAACGAGTCTCATGTGTTTAAAAAATACCTACTGCTATGAAATTTACGAGGTTAGGTTCTTCTTAGAATCCTTCCCATTTCCAATTGACATTGAAAGAAAGTAGTACAGTTCAAAGTACTCTTGAAATTGCCTTTGTGATTGTCAGCTTTTGAATGAGATCAGTGTAATATCCATGGCAAAAATGAAAATCATGTTTACTCTTTCAATAAACAATCACTAAACATTATTTGAGACCTTGACAACACGTAAGAAAATAAGAAACAAAATAAATTTCTGACTAACAGAACTCATATTGTAGTAAAAGAAAGGATAGCAAAACTTTAAACACATGAATATATGCTTTGATTTTTTTTTCTTTTTTAAATTTCTTTTAAATTTT
>NW_004524601.1:14904354-14905752 GCF_000260255.1 Octodon degus
ACAGAAAAGAAAATTTATTTTATTTATTTTTTTCTGTATTTTAAGGAAGGGTCTACAGGATGTTCAGGGTCTCACTACTAGATCGGACTGCTAGCGATGGTACTGTTTACAGCTTCCCACGTGCGGGGATTACAGGCACGTGCCACCACGCCCAGTCTCAATCACTCTCTCATCCTGTCCCCGGGCAGGGCTGGCCTGGCAGGCCCAGGATGGAATCTTTATCCCCTGAGCCTGCTTGCAGGCACTTTAATCCACTGAACTGTTTGGCCAGCACTTCAGAAAAGAGAATTTAAAACCGAAGAGACACAGATAAAACAAAGACAATGAATGTTTGTAGGATGTCTTCAAAAAGTCCTAGTCTATCCTTCGATGCATGGAGTCCTAGGAATAACTGCACTTGGTCAGCCTTCACTGTTGCCTCCTTTAATGAATTGTACCTCATTTTATAGGAATAAATCCATGTCTAGTAATTATTCTAGCTTCTTTAAGTGTCTCAGTTTGTCATGTTTATTTCCAACAGCACTAGAAATAAAAAAAATACCTAGAAGATGGTCAAAATTATTGAAAGTTATAATTATTTCAACACATTCTTTTCACATTCATTAAAGATGATATGTTGTTCATGAAGGCATGATGTTTCAGGAAATATCTAATATTTTCCCTGAACTTATTAAGTAGTAAACAAATTCAGAGCAATAACACTCATACTTCATCTTGAGATACATGCTGCCCATCACCATGATATGTGTGATAGGGTGGATATGTCTGTATGAGGGCTGCAATGGTTGCATGTCATACTAATGTCCTTAAATATAGATTATTACAAATTTTATTCTAAATAAGGGAGTACTAAAAATAAAATGTCCTTTCCTAAGAAAATGTAACTATTTTATTCTGGGCATTAACAGACACCATTTTCCATGTCAAGAAAGAACTGCATGCCAATTGCCATATTTCTAGGTGAAAAGCACAAGTGGGTTGACCCCAGAGCCCTGCAGCTCCTCGCCTGTCAGCAGAAGCAGCAGGGGTGCCAGCTAAGAGCGCCGCAGCTAGTTAGTAGCGGACATGCTTCCCGAAAAGAGCACACTCTGAAGTGAGGTATTTTAGTACAACACTCTGCAAAATTTGACTTCTAAATATGGACGTGAGTAAGGCCTGACTTCAGAGATTGCTAAATGGAATTTAGTAAGCAGAGTGAACATTCTCTGTCTATACAGGAAGGTTATAAATTACAAGAAGTAAATTTATAGGGTGCAGGGACCATAGCCTAAGCCACGCCAGCACTGCGCCTCAAGATGTGTCGTACTCTGCTTTAAGTAAGAATCTGTCTTTTGAGAATAAAAAGCTGCAATTCCTGTATTCGTAAGGAGTCCTCTTTCAAAACTTAATATATGTGCA
>NW_004524601.1:14906597-14912329 GCF_000260255.1 Octodon degus
AAATTTGTTTTAAAATGACTAAGAGCAAACAAACTAATAATATTATTCTATGAAAAATTCCTAAAAACTACATTGAATTTGAAATATAAAATAAATCAACAAAAATTCCAATTATCAGTAGTGTGAAAATAAAAATTATAATTGAAGAAATATCATGATTATAACAAATCAACAAGAAATATTCTAACACTATATATAATTTCTACCTTACTTTGGAAGAAATACACTGAGGCTTGAAAGTTGTCACAAAATGCCTAGAACATCCAGATTTCACAAAGAAGTGTAAAAAAGCAAAACAAAACAAAAAGGTAGTTAATTTAATGGCAGACAAATTGGGTTGTAAAAGAAAACTTTTATTAGTAATAAAGATGTTCAACCTAAGTTAACTAATTTTGTTCAGCGTATTATAAGCCAATTTAGAACATATATACACTTAGTAATATGGACTTTAAAATAGGGCAAGCAGAAATTGAGATAAAAGGAAGAAAAATAATAAAGACAAAGATTCTAAATGCATCATTCAATAGTTGTCAACTAGAAATACATCAAAAACAGATGAGAGAAGGAAAATGATTTCTGTAAATATATAACAAAAAAAGAGAAAATCCATACTTTTTTGTGTGTATACATGAGACAGTCACAAAACACATCAAGAAAGTCTCAAAATATAAAAATAGAGGTTAATAATCCTAAATATTGTTTCTCATTATAACATAACTAGAAAATAAGTTAGGAAGATAGTAATTTTTCTCTGACTGAAAATCAACCAATATAGTTTTAATTATTTTGATAAAAAGAAACCAACCAATTTAGTCAAATAATTTCAAAGAAATGATGCAATTTAAATAATTTACAGGATATAGCTTAACTAATTTTTAGAGAGAACTTAAATTATTTTATGGCCACATATTTGAGATGAAGAAAAACTGGGAATCATTCCCATAGTTTCTTAATAAAAATATCAATAAGGTAAAACAATGTTACTTTTAGAGACTTAAAATGAAAAAAAAATAATTAGAGTAAGCTTAACAATCAGTGAAGTAGAAATCCAACATCCAATTGAAGATCAAATATAAAAATATATCCTACTGTGAAATTCAATGAAGAGTAGGGGGTACGAACAAAACCAAAAGCATAATTTGGCAATATAAAAGGTGAGAAATCCAAAATACCAGTGTACAGCAAGGTGAAAGATAGTAGGAAGCAGAGAGGTAGCTCTTAGATTTGAAGGGTAACAAAAGATGGAAGGAAGGAGTCTGTGGGCCGGGGAGATGGCTCCGTGGAATAAGCGCTTGCCTGGCAAGCACAGGGGTCTGAGTTCAATCCCTGGTTCGGCAAGAAAGAAAAAGAATAGAAAAAGAAGGAGTTTGTGGAGATAGCTCAGTAGAATAAGTGCTTGCTTGGCAAGCACAGGGCCTGAGTTAAATCCCCAGTTCCACCAAAAAAGAAAAAAAAAGAAAAGAAAGGCTGGGAAAAACAATGGAGAATTGACAAGTGTTTTGTACATGTATCAACTTCATTAGGACAATACGTTGTGTTCTGCAAACATGCAACAGCAAAAAATTTTAAAAGCAAATAAAAGATGGCATAAAAGAACAATCACTGTGTCATTTATCAGTGCATCAAAATGTTCTCATAAGACATATTCCTCAAATCTCTGAGATACATGAAATTGAAAATTCTCTCCAAAGATATAATTTACCAAAAGAAATCTTCAAGATTTGTTTAAAAGATAAACACCACCTCACCAAATAAAAACGTGGAGAGTGTTTTAGAACTCTTTGCACAAATCCCTGTGTAGACAGCTCTGCTGCTGAAATATGTCTGACCGTCAATGGACATTAGTGCTAATGTTATAAAAAACTTGTCAAATTGTGAAGAAATCTATTTTTTTTTTTTTTTTTTTTGGCGGAACCAGGGATTGCATTCAGTCCCTTGCACCTGCCAGGGAAGCACTTATTCCACTGAGTCATCTCCCCGGCCCCTAGAAATCTAATTTTTAAAATCAAGTCCTTATAATATTTACTTCAACCATAGAGATGATTTGTAAAGCTGAAAATTGGACAATAATCATTTTCACAATCTTCAAATGCCATTGTTTCTTCTCCCAAATTGAGAGGGTTGGCTTACTTTGGAAAATAAGGCAGCATAATTAGTCACAGTATTACCCAAGATTTTAAGAAAAAATAATTAAATTTGCCAGCATTCATGTATTGAAGTTAACAAGACTCTAGAAATGTTCTACAGTTCAAACATTGTTAGAACTATTCAGTTTCAGTGCATTGTACAACTACAGAAAATATATACTGGGCAGATAATAAATGCAATATTGGGGCTAGGAAGATAGCTAGATGATCTGGATGCCTGCCTGGCAAGCGCAAGGACGTGGGTTCAATCCCTAGTACCACATACTGGGCATGCAATGCTGGCCACGGAAACCAGGCGTGGTCGTACACACCTGTAATCCAAGTGCTGGGGAGGCTGAAAAAGGAGGACCACTATGAATCCAAGCTGCATAGTGAGACCCTGTACCAAATAAATAAATAAATAAATAAATAAGTGCAATATTGATTTTAAAGGCTGAGACCTCTCAATTAATGATGAGTAACTTTTTTGTTGTAGGTTACTGTCCTTTTACATAGCAATTAATAACACAAAGTACTGCATAACCAATCCTTACAATGCACACTACAGTTTTCCAAACCATTTTAAATAGATGGGGGAGTAGACAGTACTATAGAGCTGTTTTCCCATATTATTTTTATATCTATCACATTTATTTAATATGTTGTTGAAATATAATTTAGAGATAAGATTAATCCTTTATTCTTTCTCATGAAAAATTGTTCAGATCTTTCAACTACTTTTAGTGTTTAGTAGGTATGCAAACTTACTGCCCTTTTATTGGGCGTTAGTGTGACTTTGTCTCTCGTTTGTTTTGTTTTGTTTTTCTTTATGTTTGAGGACTGATTCCAGGAATGCAATAAAACAAGAGGCACTAGGATGGGTTTGGGTGACAAGGTTACTTATTGTTCCTACCTATTTCTTTAAAATTACCTTCGCCCTTCCCCTTACGGTTCATGCCACTGGCTGATCTCCCACCACTCCTGAGGACTCACAGTCGGGGGCCATGTGTTCCATTGGTACTGATGTTCTGTAGCAATTCTACAGCTGCTTGTTAAATGACATGTGATCCTTTCAAAAAATGATCTGGTCTTGCTCCTGGATCTCATGGCATTGTGTTGTGACTTTTCCCCAGGAGAGTTTGGCATCAACCTTCCACCATATCTTCCACCATGCATATCTTCAAACACCAGCCATCTTCTGGGGTGTCTGAATAAATGGCACCTTTGCATTGGATGCACCTGGGACACAGCCCTTTCACCTCTGAGCTTCACAAATTGTCAGCCTTTCTGAGACATTCAATATATGTAGCAAAGCAGTATTTTTGGAGGGAATGCATTATCTCCAGGGTCTGAAAGATCTATCAAGAACTGCACTTCATGCTTTGGACAATGGGAAAGGAGTCATTATTTGGAGAATGTGTTCTCCATTGAAACCTCCCTGGAAACTTTGCTGGAGTGGCAGTGGGATTTTGCTCTGTTTAAACTAATATTAAGACATAATACCTACTTTAACTGCATTGGAAGTTGGGCCAAATAGGAGGTGTCTGATGTTTGCTGCACTCTCTTTAAATCGATCAATGCCACTGTCAAAGATCTCTGGTAGTAGATGTGCTGCTACACCAGGGCGCAGCTATTTTTCCCCTCTGTGAGTCACAAAAAAAGAGGTATTGTCCAGGATGCAGAAAATATACCTTCTGGCTCTTGGTCTTGGAGTGGCCAAACTTGAGAGTCACCGGAGAACACATTTCTGTTCTTTGTAAATTACTACCCAATGGTATTGTGTGACAGCAGCACCAAGGAATAAGGCATACTTTTGCATTTTTGTGGAGCTTCTGGTTCCTGCACTGCACAGCATTATGTCAGACAACTTGTTATTATCTACAGGTAACACATCATCAAGGCCGTGCCCCCATTCATTTGCTTGTTGTGGGCTCTCTAGATTTATGGGATTGTTAGGATCTGTTGGTCTCAGTCAGATTGGTTCTACCCGGGCAGAAAAGGCTGCAAGAATGCGAAAAGGATAGACAAGAAGGCAAAAACTGGACGAGGTGGTCACTAGTCTACTTGGTACACAAGATCAATGCAACTGTACAATGAGACAGATGTGTATTTATATTTTTGCAAAATTAGTAACATGTGACACAAGGTTGCCTAGCAACTAACAGCCAACCTTTATCAGACAGAATGTTTATCTGAGGACTGAGGTAGCCTGAGGCCTACTGCTGCCTACACACATTTCATCAATTTTCTAGCTTTGGCAGCTCCCAGCATGGGATAGTCTAACACTCTCCAACTGTCCCATGATGAAGAGCGGAAGAGTAAACATTGTATACCAAAATTATCTTCCTTATTCCAATTTATTCCTTAATTTGATCTTTGAAATCTAAATTTCGTGAAGATTAATATGTTAATGGATATAAAGCTAATTTTATGTAATACATTAGTATTTTTTGACAGAAGATGGACACAAACAAAGTTTAGAATTAAATCCCTTGCAGTTTGAAGTTGTAGTTTTGTCTCTACCTTAAAAAAATGGCAAAAAGGGCAGGCCGAATAGCTCAGCAGATTAAAGTGCCTGTTTAGGCAGATGCAGCCTCCTGGGCGATCCCGACAGGTTGTGTCTTGCCGGCCCCATCCCTTGGGCGTGCTGCTGAGACTGCAATCGAGCCTGGGCTGGGTGGCACATGCCTGTAATCGCAGAGGCTGGAATTGCTGTCTGCTGCTTCATGAGTGTCTGGTTTTTTGTTTTTGTTTTGTTTTGTTTTGTTTTTCCAAAAATGACAACCAGTGAGGCTGTTCTGAAGGGACTGGAGCAAAAGGGACAGAGGCAGATCAAATTACTGAATGTCTTAAACAGCAAGTTGCTCTTCTTATGGAAAAAGAGGACAACACTTAGAGAAGAGAAAAAACTTGCAGTTGAAAATGCTAAACTGAAGAAAGAAATTGAAGAACTGAAACAGGAGCTGATTCAGGCCAAAATTCAGAATAGAGTGAAATAAATACCATGCCTATTTTATAGTCCACTGAAGCCAATTCTGTGACTGCTGAAAACGCATAACCATCTACACCAGTAATTGTGTCATCTGGTGCCGAAGAACAGATAAAAAGGGGGAAGAAGAAAAGGTGAAAGAAAAAAATTGAAAGGAAAGGAGAAAAGAAGGGGAAAAAAATCCCTCTGCAGCAGGAAGTACTGACTCTAAGCCAGTAGATGCTTCCCGTCTGGATCTTCAAATTGGCAGAAACATTAATGCCAAAAACCACCCTGATACAGGTTTTTTGTATGTAGAAGAAATAGATGTTGGAGAAGCAGCCCCATGAACAGTTGTCAGTGGCCTGGTGATTCATGCTCCTCTTGAACAGATGCAAAATCGGATGGTGATTTTGCTTTGCACTCTGAAGCCTGCAAAGATGAGGGGCGTCCTGTCTCCGGAGATGGTGATGTGCGCCCGTTCACCAGGGAGGTTGAAATCCTGGCTCCTCTGGTGGGTCTGTCCCCAGAGACAGTCACTTTTGATGCTTTCCCTGGAAAGCCTGACAAGGAGCTGAAGCCTAAAAAGAAGATTTGGGAGCACATCCAGCCTGACTTGTACACCAGAGAGGACTGTG
>NW_004524601.1:14912694-14914500 GCF_000260255.1 Octodon degus
CCTTGCGCTTGCCAGGCAAGCACTTATTCTACTGAGCTATCTCCCCAGCCCCCTGTTCATTTTTATTTTAATTAAAGAGTACATAAATCTTGAGGCAGGCACGGTGGTACACACCTGTGATCCCAGGTCTTGTCAAGCTGAGACAAGAGGATGTTCAACAGTTCAAGATGATCCTGGGCTACAGAGTAAAATCCTGTCTCAAACAAAAAAAGCGTACCTAATTATAGAAGACACTATATGCCATGATGTTTTTTAAAAATGTATTTAGTACAGGGTCTATAGGGTCTCACTACACAGATTGGACTTGTAGTGATCCTCCTGTTTTTAGCCTCCCAAGTGTGGGGATTACAGAAGCCCAGTCTCAGTCACCATCTCAGTGTGCCCCAGGGATGGGCCTGCACAGCAAGATTGAATCCAGGTCCCTGAGTCCCTTTAATCCAGGTCCCATTAATCCTCTTAGCTACTACTGGCCCTAAACAGATTCTTTTTTTTTCCCCTATGGCCTGCTCAGCTGATCCTGGGGGCAGGCAGCATATGGTGTTGGGGATCAGAACCACAGTCTCTGCGCACTTGCCTAAGAAGGCACCATGGAGCTATTTCTCCGGCCGTGAGGTATCTCACAGGCCCCATGGTATTTTTCAAGGAAAAAAAAAGGCTCAGTAAAAGTTCCAGTTGACATTTTAATTACCTTGTAGTTTTAGACATTTACTGAAAGCATTTGATGACTTGAAAAGCAGTATTTTCTTAGCTGTGCACTGATTGATTTTCAGCAAACTGTTTTTCTTTGATGAAATCAACATTAATTTTCTCTTCCCCAACTATTTACCTGTCAGACTGAACAAATATTCCATCAAATGATTGCATCACTTTTTATTTCATTCTTAGTAGAAATAATACATTGCTGAGTGACAAAGTGGGAAAAAATACGAAAAACAAGTATCAACCAAGATATATTGACTGAATGCACCACTCCCGTGCCTTCTTGGTCTTTTCAGCAGTATATCAACTACAGTTTCATTTTGGCAGACACAATAAGTTCTTCATCCCTTATCACTTTTAGGAAGGTGTGGAAAGTCATGAAAATGTGCGCGAAGAGAAACATCAGCTGATGCTGTGTGTAGATGTAAGAGACCAGCGACTGACACAAAGTGGGCGCTGATAATTATTACTTTTTCTTTTTTATTTCCATAATTTTATTGATAAACAAATAGCAATGAGACAGTTTCAAACCAAATTGAGTAGGACAGTTTCAATAATTAACACATTGCATACATTCCTCCTAGTGGTTAATGCTGTACAAGATGTGGACATGATATCCTATCTAGAAACACCATTAGAACAAATCACTCTATTCATTAAGAGAATGTAACTATATACCTACCCCAACCACTTTGAATACACAGATACAAAATGGACATTCTTCTATATCCCCTTTTCTTGTTAAGTTCCGTTATTTGAATATTATAGGTGTGTTAACTCAGCAAAAGGCACTGATAATTATTGATAGAACACAAAAATGCATGCACATATGAATGTGTGCGTGCCTGAACCCATAGGTTTATGGGGATGCATGAGTACATACCAACACGGGTATAAACTATATCTGTAGTCCATATTGGTTTACTCACACAGAATCTTACACTCACCCAAATGCACCTAAGTTTATTCTGTGTGTGTGTGTGTGTGTGTGTGTGTGTGTGTGTGTATGCATATGCAGGATGTGAATTTTTGTATATGCACATGCTTATATTTTACACACACCCTATTATATGTGCAAGTATACAATTAAAAATAGTGCTGCTAGAT
>NW_004524601.1:14914600-14915656 GCF_000260255.1 Octodon degus
TATTTAGAATATAAATCTATCTATCTATCTATCTATCTATCTATCTATCTATCTATCTATCATCTATCTATCTATATTTCCCTAGAGCACAGCATTCCCTAACCTCAGTGACTATCATAAAACACAAAGTAACTACCAACGTAGTACATGTATCTGTAGTCAAATTTTAATGGGAAGCTAATCATGACTAACTGCCCCAGAAATAGCAGCAGAGTAAAATATATGTTTCAGGAGTTAGTGGTTGGCTAATTTATATTTTGATATGGAAACCCGATTTTAAAATAGATTCTGAAATCCTTGGAATGACAGATGGGCTCAGCAGCCTCTGAGTGGGCTCCCGTCGTCCCTGTCACCATCTTGGCTGCCTTGGGTTGCCTTCAGCCTGTACAGCAATAAGAGTCCAGAGGAGGCAGGGGGATAATGCACCTTAAATAGCTGTGCACTGTGTGAGCCCAACAATTAATATGCACCTTCAGAGTCTAAACTAGCATCACACCTGAACATCATGTCAACCGTGAAAAAAAAAGTTGGACCATCTATTGTAGCATGCCACATCAAAGTGATGCTGTAGCATTTATACCTACATTGCATCTTTCAGCAGACTTCCTCTAGTTTTATATTTTAATCTTGAATGCTTTCATTCTTGGTAAACAACAATTTCTGGAAGCAGTGGAATACGTGTGTTGCTGTTGTGATAACTGACTGGAACTGCAACTTCGAAGGGGCAGTTTGGAAGACAAGGGAGCATCTACTTCCTTGTCTCTGGGGAACAGGACAAGCAAGAGATGAAGAAGTGGATGCTGGAGACATTTAATCCTCCTTACGCCTTTTGGATCCTGCTTATCCATCATGCAGACATACTGCATGACTGGCTCATTTTTGATAGATTCAATTGTATTTATAAATGACAAAGTAATTTTCTTATCTGTAGGAAATAAGACAGAATTACTGGTATCATTACAGAGAAAAAAGTGATGCCTAAACAGAATATATTTGGTTTACAAAATAGTTGCCAGCTGTATGTAGATATTATCAAAGATGTGAAAAATAAGGTTT
>NW_004524601.1:14916961-14919309 GCF_000260255.1 Octodon degus
TATATATATATCCCGTATTAGTGAAGCTTAACTAAGAACAGAGAAAAACTACAAAGCTGCTATATATGACTGTTCTCTCACCTTATGATACATTAAGAAAATAAATCACAAATAATACAAAAGTGAAGAGAACATAAAAGTGTGCTTAGTGTCTCACGAAGACCGGCACTAAAACAAAATCTGCAAAAAGCCAAATGCGCTAATTTGTCAAATAAGCAGTCTCCATTTGCACAAGATTTAAATTCAGTTTGTCCATAATTTTAAGAAAAAAAAAACATTAAACTTCCAAGTCATTACCATCACTTTCTCTGCATGATGAATTGATGAGTTTCTTGAAACGAGAGTTCCTTCACACATTTTTTTATTTCTAACATATCAGAAAATACTGGTGTTACTGTTGCAGAATTTAGTGCAATTAAATATTTTGAGTATGGTAAAGAAAAATTAAATACAGTTATGGAGAAAGTTTTTAAAATATGTAACATTTATTTATTTATTTATTTATTTATTTATTTATTTATTTATTTTTAGTACAGCTTCTACAGGGTCTCACTACACAGATTGGAATCCTAGTGATCTCCTGTTTTGAGCCTCCCAAGAGCAGGGATTACAGGCGCGTGCCACCACGCCCAGTCTCATTAGCCATCTCAGCGTGCCCCGGGGGCGGGGGCAGCACAACACCCCAGGAATTGAATGTGGCCCCCGCGTCTGCCTAAGCAGGTGCTTTAATCCACTAAGCTATCTGGCTGGCCCAAGAAAGATTTTAAAACTCTTCTTACTTTCCTCTTTAGGGCTAAAAGCCTTGATATATCTTGTATTAAATAATGAATTTTAACACTGGTATGTCAATGTGAAATTCATAATCGCAGAGAGTGTCATCTTTGGAACTCCACCTTTTACCTGGTCTCCTTTCATAAAAGGTAAATAAAAATATTTTTAAAATAAGTCAGTAAGTCCTATCTTTTTAATTTCATTGCATATAATCTTTCTTTCAAATTTGTGTTTTTGTGACTAGTTACTTCTTAATATATCTCCTAAAAAAACTTCATCAAAACTGCTTGATAATATCAGTGAGTTCTATAACTTGAATAATTATTTATTTGTTTTCCTGCTAAATTAGTTAATAGCTCTCAACTTTGTATGCATAGATAGAAATAGACTTATTCCTAGAATAACAGAAAAGGTAGCTTTGTCCAAGCAATGAGTTTTTTCAGATATTATAAAGATGTGACATGGACATTTCTTGTAGATATTTTTTTTTCCGGAACTGGGGATTGAACTCAGGCCCTTGGGCTTGCCAGGCAAGCACTTATTCTACTGAGCTATCTCCCCAGCCTCAGCATCCGTGTATAATATCTACAAGATAGTGCATATATGCTGGTGGAGTATAAGACTGGTGAAACCACTATGGAAATCAGTGGGGAGATTCCTAGAAAAAAAGCTACGATTAGAGATCCCATTTGACCCAGGTATTCTCCTTATGGGTATCTTCCCATAAGAATAAAAAATATCATATCACAATATATGTATACCCATGTTTATAGCAGCATAATTTATAATAGCTAAACCTTGGAAAGAACCCAAATGCCCATCAACCAAAGAACTGAAATAAAACTTGGGGTTTTACTTAGTTGTAAAAAAGGATAAACTTGAGAACATTATAGTTAAATGGACGCAACTCAAGGCCATGCTAATAAATGACAAAAAGGAGACCCACATGTATAAACACTGTAATCTCACTAGTGTTAGAAGCTGAATGAGTAAAGAGGACCCAATACATACACTAGATATTGTGAATTAGGCAAAAACTGTTCATGGAGTCTCTGTCTAAACATGTCTTCAAGACCTCTACCTATTTTTTTCTTTCAGGCAATTTAGTGTTTCTGTTTTAATATTTAGATCTTTGATCCATTTTGACTTTACTTTAGTGAATGGTGATAGGCCTGGGTTTAGTTTTAGTCTTTGGTATCTATCATTCTCCCAGGAAACATGTTTGGCCCTTGGTAAAAAATAAAGCAGCTAAGTGCAATTGGAGCTCTACTTGCAGGGTCTCTTCTTCTTTTTTAAAGAGCAGGATATATTTATTGAGGGAAAGAAAGCTCTTGTCTGAGAGAGGGACAGGAGGGGGGGGGGCTCCTTGAGGTGGTTGTCCCCTGCATAGTTCCATTCCTTTCCTTTCCTTTCCTTTCCTTTCCTTTCCTTTCCTTTCCTTTCCTTTCCTTTCCTTTCCTTTCCTTTCCTTTCCTTCCCTTCCCTTTCCTTTCCTTCCTTTCCTTTCCTTTCTTTTCCTTTCCTTTCCTTTCCTCCTCCTCCTTCTCTTGTTTCTTCTTCCTCTTCTTCTCTTCCTC